>NW_026695398.1:82107-143809 GCF_029851405.1 Lichtheimia ornata | reverse complement strand
GCCCCGGCCCCGGGGGAATGGGGGAGGGGGGAACGAGCGAGACACACACACGACAACAGATCCCGCATTGGGAAGAAGCTCTCTCTTTTCTCGCCTCTGTGCATTACTGGTAAGTGAGGAATAGGATGGATGAATGATAAAATGGGTGGATGAATTGGATGGATGAATGGATGAATGGAAAGGATGGATGATCTAATCACGAGATTTCCTTGTGTGTGCATATAGGGATTAACCGACCATGAAGGTAAATTCGACTTTCAACCCAGTGTATGTGTGTCCCCGAGATAGTATACTTATAGTACCCACCATTCCTCCCTCCAACAACAGGATATCTCCAAGGACGACCAACTCACTATCCCTGAAGGTGTTAAGGTCAGCGTCAAGTCTCGCCTCATTACCGTCACTGGTCCCCGTGGCACTTTGACCAAGAACTTGCGTCACTTGAACATTGAAATCAAGCACGATGGCAAGCAAACCTTGCGTTTCACTGTTTACCACGGTGCCCGTAAGCACGTTGCTGCTATCCGCACCGTTCGCTCTATTGTCAACAACATGATCACTGGTGTCACCAAGGGCTTCCAATACAAGATGCGTTATGTGTATGCTCACTTTCCCATCAACGTTATCGTGAACGGTACCAACGACGCTGTTGAGATCCGTAACTTCTTGGGCCAAAAGGTTGCTTTCCAAGTCAAGATGCGTGAAGGTGTCCACTGTGAGGCTTCCAAGAACCAAAAGGATGAGTTGGTCATCACTGGTAACGACCTCGAGAACGTTTCCCAGTCCGCCGCTGATATCCAACAAACTTGCCGTGTCCGCAACAAGGATATCCGTAAGTTCTTGGACGGTATCTACGTCTCCGAGCGCAACGTCATCGAGCAGGATGAGTAAATTCCTTCTTGTACATTGATGGGTAATAAAAAGGAATATCCTTTTGTGTATTCTTAATCATGCGGATGGAGGCTTTTAATGTGTTTGTGTATATGATGGATGAAATGGATGATGGTTGATATGTGCTAAATGTGTATGTGTACAATGGGGAAGAAAATGCTGGCTGCTGCTAATATTACATTCCAAGATAGCTGTATTCTCCAAGATAGGCAGAGGTGTCATAGTCGGTATCGGCATAATAGGGTAGAGCATTGGCAACATGGATGGCTTCAAATGAATGCTCAGGTGTATGATGATCTAAAAATAACCCATAAGTCATCATCACCTCTCGTTTTATCCAATGATCCTGTTATCTTACCATTGCGAAAAGTGCCCACTGCCATGCACTTACTACAAAGATCAACCTCCTCACTGATATCGCAAACCGTACACTTGTAACGAACACCAACAATTGGTTCCACGCCGCATGAATCACACTGTACACACCCATCATCAGTTTCCTCGATCATATCACATCCCAAAATAAGCTTCACTTACTGCATAGCCTTCATGTATAGCCACTTCATTGTTTGATCCCGTATCGGTGTTGGCTGTCGGAGTTGTGTCAGGCTTGGCTACCTTGAGCATGGTCTTTTTAACATCATCCTCATCATCTGACATGAGTGCAGCTGCGGGTGCTTGGGCTGTTAAATAATGTGTGCCGGATATCCTAAATGGTTTCTCGCATATGAGCATTTACCCTTCAATACCAATTCCAAAGCTCCATCATACCTGGTATTTGTGATCCCTCCTGACACCATAGCATTATACCCAGGACCAGATGTCCTTGATGTTGATGATGATCTCGCAGCTCTTGCCGCCGCTGCCGCTGCTGTTGCTGCTGCTGTATTCCCCCCTCCACGTCCTTTGACCTTTGTAACCTTTCTTTTAGCCTTTGGTAAGCTTGAAGGCTAAAGAGAATACATCATTAGATCAAGGTAACAACCAAAATGCAAATAATGACTTACAGGAATGCTGACACGCCCTGGTACAGGTAAACCAAGCTTGGCAAGTTTGATGAAATACTTCTGAACACGGCTTGCAACTTGTTTGGTGGTGCGAGTCCCCAGAGCTTTGGATATCTTGAGGAAGCGTTGTGATTGTACTGGTTCATCAGGATAAACTTCCAATAGTTCTTCCAATCGACGCTATAACGGACAATGAGAACCTCCTTTGTTTCCCATAAAAATACACGTTACCTGCTCCTCATCGGTCCATGGTTGATTGTAGGTAGCTGCTCGATGTTCCATCTATATCATCAGCATAGTGCATGAGTATCATACCATTGAAATGCACATCGTATGCATAACACTTACAGTGCTACTTGTATCCTCTTCCATTTCATTTCGAGGTGTGGCACTATAAAGCAACAAAATCGATCCAATGAGATTCATCGAAAATCCAAAATGTGAAGAAAAGAGTGTACCTTAGCATAGCCCCATAGTTAAAGTCACTGGGTGTCATGGGCCCTGTTTGGGTAGTGGACATACGCCGTTTGCCTTTGCCTTTGCCAGAAAACATACCCATCTCGGATCCTGTAGCTGCTTGTCCTTTCCCTCCTTCGTCATCTGATTCCTTGTCTGAAAGATCCACCGAGGAAGCACGTGTCGAAGGGACTTGGCCAACAATACGCGATACCCGTGCCATTTCCCTCTGCATATGACTCACTGTACTTGATGGTGATGATGGTTCTTGTCGAAGATGAGAAGATGATGGATAATCCAAAACGTTCTAATATGCACATGTTAACAAACACAGCACATTTCTATATATGTATTACACATACCCGAAACACTGGAGGTTGTTTAAGAGTACCCTGCACCAAAGCGGATAGCATGGCTATAACGTTGTCAGCCCATCATCCTATTTCCCAGACTAGTGTGAATTGGTATATTTACCTGCTCGTTCCATCATCCGATGCTCGGGAATATATCGATACTTGGTCCAGTCAACGGAAGGTGCACAAGCAATCTTTTGAAGTTTGGGTACACGACGTCGCGTTTTCTATTGTGATATCCAGTGAGATTCCACGCACACTATCTCACGTGTAAATGTGTGATGATGACTTACCTTCTCTTTGAGATCGGTCAAAAACTGAAAAGGATGATCAAGTGCCTCTTGTTTAAGTGAATAAAGTGTTTCAACATCCTTATTGGCTTGCTGCAGTTGCCGTCGCAGGACATTCAAAGCGGCCACAGTGCTTTTATAACTACGAGTGATAAGAAAGGAGACCCATCAACAAAAAGAACCATGGTGCAAGCAAGTGTTTTATCTTACTCGTCGTTTTCCTCCAGCTTGGACTTGTTGGTGGGCGTGTCATTGTTGGCTGCTGCTGCTGCTGCTGCTGTTGCCTCTGCTTCAGGCTCGTTGTCTTTCTTCATGGTAGTAGTGGCATGATCGGAAGAGGCATGGTTGGAAGAAGGTGTTGTCGTCTGCTCAGAAACGGGTGCTTGAACCGGCATGCTTCCAAAACAAGGTTCATGTGGATTGAAAGAACGTGGCAAATGGGGGGGGGTTGTTGTGAGAGAATGGATCGAGTATTAAATAGATCGCGGAGTGCAAGAAAAGAAAAGCGAGCGGAAGAAGACCTCACCCTTTTGTGTCAATTGTCGTCGGGGCTATGCAGTCACCTTGGACACCACCTATGTGAAACAATGACGCCTTGATTATATGAATACACGCACAATGGGCGTACTTTCCTCAATTAGAAGAGTGGATGATGCTTGTAAATAACCTGCCTACTGTGAACATTACTCAATCCCCGTGCCATTATGAAGAAACGTGTATACCAGATGACAGCTTGCATTGATCCATGATCTCATAATTGACATACATCACAAATGTCTATCCACCTGGTCTTTTCAATGGTGCAACACTGGCCCAAGTGTGGTACAATCATCATAGAGCATTGAGATAAGAAAAGTGGGTTGTAATAAGAATGATTACATATGGAAAAGAGAACGACGATGGGGGGGAATATACAATCTACTAAAGGTCTTTTTCTACTTTACAAATCCTTCTTCAACGTCAAAAAGTGAAGATCCTTGATCTTGAGCATCTCTGGCCAGACAAAAGGCACACGTTCACCCGTTTCCTTGAAGCCAAGTTTAGCATACCAAGCCAATAGTTCAGGACGATTTTCGAGCACGTGAAGAGTCGCAGTGGTATAGCCTAGTTCCTTCATGCGTTCAAATGCACTACGCATTAAACGACCACCCACACCCTTGGATTGGTAATCCGGTGAAACGGAAAAGAGGCCAATTTCAGCTTCCTTGGTATCATGATGTTGGATCTGCACAGTGCCAATCACTTTTTCTGTATCACTCGAATCAAATGCATACAATAGCACATTGGGCTTGCCGTTGCTAAGCACCGCATCATTCATGTCCTCCAATGTGGCCCGTTGCCCGCCAACGATATGCTCCTCCGTTGTCCAGCCACCTGGAATCGACCCATTAGCCAATGCTCCTCCTCCTCCTCCATTCAGTTGATCAACTTACCTTTGGATCGGTAGGCGTCATTCACCACAGCAGCTGCTGTCTCGTTGTATTTGACGTCAGCGGATGTCACTTCACGAACGTAGATAGTGCTCTCCTGAACCATAGCTTGGGATTCAAAAGATGAAAAATGTAAAAAAGCGGGGAGCTGGTGGAACAACCTCAAAGATGGGCGGCTATTTATTTAGTATCGATGCAAGCTTGTTTCACACTGCCCCACCAATATGGTAGCCCGATCGTTCGGGGATGAAGGATTTACTTTAGATAAACGCCCATCTATTCAGGCACCATTGCTCTTAAATCCATGCTGGTATTTTCAATAAGCTAGATCAACAATTGGACCCTTGCATTATGAATAAATGTGGATAGCATGCGTATGAAAAGAGAATACATATAAAAGGCTATATTGATTTGAACTCGCCAATGATCAAAACTAGTAGGGTCATTGTGTTGCAACTCTAATCAGATGGTATCTCCTCATACGTGCTTTATTTGTAAGCATGTGCACCAAACTTATGGATTGCAGATTTTCATATATTGTGTGGTGCCATTCAGCGATTGACAGGATCAGGAAAACAAAAGTTCTTTTTTTATCAACAAGAATCAATAAGCGTTTACATGATGCAGGGACAATAGGAATAGGTGAATATGGATAAAAATGTACACTGGGTTGGGATGAGAATGAAGAAAGGTGAGGAGGAGGAGGAGGAGGAGGAGGAGGAAGGGGAAAATATGAAATATGGATGATGATGATAATACTACTACAAGTTATCTTCATGTAGCCCATTGTCCGGGATGCCGGTGTGATAGATCTTGTAAGCAGGTAAGCCATAGACTGTATAGCCAGCAGCAGCAGCAGCCTTCGCAAAACCTTCCGTATCAATATGATGTCGAAATGGGAACGCGGGAAAATTAATGCCTTCACGATGAACACTGGCCCGTGTCAATATGCATGTTGATCCAATCCCATCCAATGGCACCTTGTTTTCCATTTCAGTCATATCAATCATCAAGAATCGATGCGTAGTAAATTCAAGCCAGCCTGCAAAAGAAAAAGGGTAGTGTAAGTAACGTAGAGCGACCCTATAACCAATATCCATCCATTCCTCCTTTACCTTCCATAAAGATGAAATCTTCGGGTACTTCCTTGGATAATGAAATGGAGAGTTCTGTTTCTTGCCAATTGCGTTTGTCGTGACCCCATTCATTGCCGTCTCGTTGGATCATTGTATTTGGGACCACAATATCTTCATCCACAGCTATCAAATCTTGTACAAGCGTAGATGGAAACCATGCCAGCAGAGGATCCAACCACAATGTATACTGATGCTTGCTTTCGAGTGCTGATTGTAGTAAAAAGTTGCGCGCTCTCGCTATAGCCGCTCGTCGAAGAGGTTGAAGCTCGTACACAGTCTCTTTGCCAGGTGTCAAGATAAACGACATGATGCTATCCTCGTATGTTTTGACATAGAGCTTGATTGGGAATGCTACTCGCGTATGCTCGATATGCTGTCGTACGGCATGGACTGTCGTTGGTCCGGGATTGATGATGAGCAATGCCATGGACAAGTTGGGATGTTCCAGTTTTCTTACAGTCTTGAAAAAGTCGGCCAGGTACCGTACAGTCGATGGGTTGATCATGGTGAGGATGAGAACGTGGTTGTCAGGGGAAGGCTTATTGAGATTCTCAAAAGAGACACCATCGAATGGACGACGTGAAGCTGCTTCAAGCGCATCAGGGAGACCATCCTGCCGTTCAGGAAGCGGCTCGCAACTCATGTGCGAGATTGGCACCAGTAAAAGTAGCGATATGAGGAAGGTTGCAATACAAGCAATAAATACTCGCCGTTTCGAGCGTGGCGTAGGCAAGTTCTTTTTTAGTTTGTCCATCTTGTTTGTGGAGTAGTAGTAGTTGTGTGGAGTAAAAGGATGTCTATAGCCATGATCAACTTAATCCCAGGATTTTGCAAGCTCAACTCCGTACCCTTTGTATCACTTCATGCATATCTCTTACATGTGGGGAGTAGTGGTTAATAGCCTCTCGTACCAAATAAACCTTTCCATAATGATAAGAGTATGGCTATTGCCAGCAAAAAATCATGCTGACATTGACCACATTCCTTTTTTGCACTGTTGCTGTAATGCTGTTGTATGCTACCTTCTCTTTCCTCTTGCCATTAATGTCATCGAAATTTCCAGCAGTATGTCGCTTACTGCTGCATAAATCAATGCGTACATATCAGCTGACCACAGTGATTGTCAACAATGCGGAATCCACTAGAATAAGCAAGAATTTGCCACAATGAACCAGTTGCTCGCATAAAAGTCAACCAACACACCAATAGAATGATTCAATGTTGCATCATGGAACAAAGCGGTTCCAGAATTTTCGAGTAACCATTACGCGATAGAAATGTATAAATACGCTTGCACCACGAAGAGGGTGGCCTGCTCTTTAGTCTCTTTTTCTTATATCTCAAGTATCTCAAACACAATGTCTCTCATCAACTTTGGCGGTTTTGGACCTTCCCCACGCAGCATTGAACGTCGCATGAATCAACTCATGAACCACATGTATCAAGACTTCCCTTCCACTGGTAGTCTTTCCTCCTTTTTCTCGGACAACAACAACCCATCATCCAACTTTATCAGCCCTGCTGTGAGTCTTTATGAAACGGACAAGCAATGGGTCATCCATGCCGAATGCCCCGGTGTCAAGAAAGAAGATATCAAGGTGGATGTGAACGGCGACACAATGACCATCTCGGGCGAAACCAAGTTTGATCAGCAATACACAAAGGAAAACACGCGCTATCAAGAGCGTCGTGAAGGCACTTTTTCACGCACCTTGACCGTTCCCGAAAATGTTGACCGTGACAAGATTAACGCCAAGTATGAAAACGGCATCCTCGAGATCACCATGCTCAAGAGTGATCAAGCCAAGCCCTCCAAGAAGATTACTGTCCACTAATCTTCCCCCATTATCCCCCCATGTTTTCATTGTATGCTAGTGTAGTATCTCAATGTAGCTTTGAATATCTTCCCCCATGATTCCTTTGCACAAATGTTCTATCAATGAATATTGTTTGTCCCCCTTTTGCTGTTGTAAATTCCATGTTCATGTTGATTGGGGTGCACAGGTTAAGGCATTATGCACATGCTGCTATTTCTTTCTCACCATAACGCATGAAGGATCCTTTTTCATTATGGATGGGAATGTAAACATCCGCTCTTAATGCCAAAAAAGGGAGCGGCCATGCATAAACGTCAACAAAAAAGTACGTCATTCTCTTGCTCACGATCATCCAAATGATATTCCACACGTATGGTATACGTATGCGATGATACAAATATGACTTTATCTAATGTACATAATATCGCATGATGGTGTTGACTACCATTCCCAATAGCCGAGCCCAAAAACAAAAGGCATGCAGGCATTCATTCTTTTGGAAACCGGATGAGACCAAGATTTTGAGAGTTGGCTTTGTGTTAATGCACTACACGCTTTGATTGTTGCTGTTGTTGGTCACACCATTTCCCATCATGATCTCCTTGAAACAAGGACGATGAAATGATTATTCGCATATATGGCATGTAGTAGGTGAGCCCCTAATAACGGTGCTCTGCATAAGTTTGTGGCTGAAATGAAAGTATGATGGTTTGTTTAATGTATACGGCAGATTTTCATTATCAGCGCCACCCACAACGGTAAAAATAAACCCGCACAAAGTTCAGGAGAGAAAAAAAAGGTCGCTAAATGGAAGCATCTAAACCGCCGTGCAAGGGGAGTTTATTTGTCGTTGATTTAAGGAGACTGCAAGAGAACAAGCAAATCCAGCAGCTCAATCTCTTCCTTTTTCTCTTTCCTTTTTGCATCTCTTTATACACTTTTAGACAAACATGTGGGGAGCGCTTGTTGCGAGTGCAAGTGCTGTGCCAAATAATGCCTTGAACGAATGCACTACACAGGCTTGTCAAGAAGCAGCCAAATCGATACGTGAATACGTCGACTTTAACGCCGATCCGTGTACAGACTTTTACCAGTATACGTGTAAGTGGTCCATAGTTGTTTCAACAACGTATCCAAGGCAACCGTATTGACTTTTTTTCCCAAAGGTGGAACCTGGCAAAAATCAGCTGAAATCCCTGATGATAAACCAGGCACGTTGAACTTGACAGGCATAAGCATGTGCTACCGAAACTAACAAGCTCCGCACATTTTACCTCCCCAACTTTATACAGAGATTGGATCGTTAAAAGTGATGTCTGACGACAACTTGGAGATCATTCGAAAGGTCCTTGAAGGAACCTATGATGAATTACTTCAAACGAATAAGGCTGATGACTTTGTAACGGATGAGACACGTGCAGCAGACCAAGCCATTTTCGACAAGGTGCAGCGCTATTATCACACATGCATGGATGAAGATACCATTAATGATTTGGGCCCAACGCCTTTATACCCTCGCATGGCTCAGCTATTGAACACTATAAAGTCTTGGGACATCGATTCTACTGAGGATGAGGATATCTTTGATGCCAAGGAACATGCCAAAGGATTGACCGATATGATCTTTGAGGCTACTATGCAAGCTTCGCAGCCGCTAATTGCGATTGGCGTATCAGCTGACAACCAAAACCCCGAGAAACAAACAATCCTTGTCACCCAACCCAGCTTGATTTTGCAATCCAAGCAGCAGTACGAAAACGAAAAGGCCATGGAATTATACCGCAGCGGCGTGAATGTGCTATTGACTTCGGTGCTGGGCAATGATACTTGGGCCAAGCAGATGCAAGAGGCTGGTATTGAAGTCCGAGAGAAAGAAGAGATCGAAGACATGGTGAAACGTGTGGTGGATTTCGAAGTCAAGTTGGCCAACATCACATTACTAAAGTAAGTCTATCTATGACATGATGATGTCGCTATCCAATGTACTTACATAATACATTAGTGAAGAGCTGCAGGATCCATACAAGACCTACAACCCAATGAAGCTCTCCGAATTGCAATCAAAATACCCGATCATTGATTGGAAATCGGTTCTTCAACGCATGATCCCCGAGGACATGAAGGAGATTCCAGAGCCACTTATCGTTATGGTGCCTTCCTATTTGCAAGACTTGACACAGTGGTTCTCAAGCGGCGAGGTGTCTCTTAAGACCATTAGAGATTACTTTCTCTTGAATGAGATCTACGCTTGGGTCTATGCGTTAGACACGCATACTCGTCAGCTTGTCGAAAACTTTGTGGGTCGCATTACCTCCGGTACTGTCAAGCTACTACCACGTTGGAATACTTGTGTCTCAAATACCATGGGCTCATTTGGCGAAATCGTGGGTCGATACTATGTCATGGCCAACTTTGGTGGCGATGATGCACGTGCCAAGGTTGATGAGCTTGTCACTCTCATTCACGAATCATGGCTGAATCGTCTTGCTGATGTGGATTGGCTGGATAAGGAGACGCGTGAGAGAGCCATCAAAAAGGTATATTAGCATTTCCACCACATACGTTCCCCTTGTCTCTATTGACCAATTTTATCTTTATTAGGTGAACCAAATCAAACAAAAGGTCGCTTACAGTACCGTGGTTCCGGATGATCGATCACCTCAATCGTTGAAAGACTACTATGAGGATGCACATGTCACCGATAGCTTTATCGACTCTGAGTCAAGCATTTTACAATATCAGCTGAAGCAAGCATGGGATAAACTTGGCAAGCCCACCGACAAGAATGAATGGAGCATGACACCACCCGAAGTCAATGCATACTATGCTCTTCTTTACAACGAGGTTAGTATCCCATCTTACCAGCTAATACGTATCATTAACCACCTAACCTCCTAGATTGTTGTGCCCGCCGGCATCTTGAGCTCTATTGCTTATGGTAATGATGCCCCCGCTTACATGAACTATGGTGCTATTGGCATGATTGTGGGACATGAATTCACCGTAAGTATTTTCATTGTACCAATTTGCTCCTATCTCATTGGATCTATTGTAGCATGCATTTGACAACCAAGGCCGAAAGTATGATGCTGATGGACGGCTTAAGCAATGGTGGACCAATGCAACCTCACAACAATTTGAAGAAAAGACCCAGTGCTTTATCCGCCAATACAGCAATTTCACTATCACCGGGCCTGATGGCAAGGAAGTTCATGTTAATGGCAAAGTAAGTTGGCTTTTGTGCTTTATGATACGTTGATTTTTTTTATCTCACACAACAACAATCCATCATTGTAGCTCACTCTTGGAGAAAATCTTGCTGATAATGGTGGTGTTGCTGCTGCCTACACAGCATTCAAACAAGCGTGGGATCAAGGCCCTTTGGCCAATGGCACCAAGGCCGAGCATGTTAAGCTTCCTGGTATTGATTTAACACCCGAACAGCTGTTCTATGTCAGCATGGGTAGACTTTGGTGTATCAAATCTCGTCCTGAGAAGGCCATAAGTCGAGTAAGTCGCTATCAAATGCAAAGTGTGCCTTTTTGTGTGTAACTCACGCATCATTATCATCGTGACAGATCTTCTCCGATCCTCACTCGCCAGCCAATGTTCGTGTCAATGGTGTTATGCAAAACTCAAATACCTTTGCCGAAGCATTCAATTGCCCAGCTGGTAGCCCCATGAACCCTGAGACGAAATGTACCATTTGGTGAGGGGGTCCGATTGTATATTCTTTGATACGCTCGTGGCTATATATCTTTTATCATCTTGATGATTCCCTCTTTTAGAAAGCGTATTATATGGCATTCATTACAACAATGTACCATTCTTTTGCAAATACATTCATCCTTTATTTTGACCATACATAGCATTAAGAAACCTACTATGGTGGTGATGTAAACCAACATTGATTTATTGGGGTGTGTGTGTGTGTGTATGCTAAAGGGTAATGACTTTTTCATTTGGATGATGATGATGGTGACTTGGTATACTTGTTAATGATATATCGCATGCGGCGTACAAGGCGTACAAGACTAGGTTCAATCGCCTCTTCGTTACAACAATCGATTTCAAGGTATTCAAGGTTGTCATAATCTGCGAGACAGGCAACCCCATCGTTGGTAATGTTGGCAAGGTCATAAAGGGCGATGCTCTTCAAACTTTTTGAGTCGTAAAGATGCCAAAGAGCTACGTCGGTGACACAATCCATCAGTGAGAATCCAAGGGTGACGAGGTGTGGAAAATAACGTAGTTTGTGTGCAAATGCCTCAAAAGCGTCCTTTGTGATCAGCTGTGTATCGGCCATTGACAATGCTGTAAGTGAAGTAACGCCACCAAGTACGTCAAGTGTATCATCCGACATCGCTTGTAATCCATGATCCAGTGTCAAGTGCTGTAATGCTGATCGACTGCCTTGTGTTTTATGCTTCTCCAGGAACCTTCGTAATCCTTGATCGCTGATTCTCAAGCTATCGAAGCATTGCAAATGTGTGAGTTCATCCAATTGTGCAAGAGCCATGAATGTTTCTGGGCCAAGTAGTTGAGCTTGTTCAAAAATGACACTCTTCAGGTTGCGAGATTGGCGAATGATAGATGAAGGAAATGGATCTTCGTCGTCTAGAGTACCAACATGTTCACTCGGCCAACATCGTAGCGTATGTAATCGTTTCAAAGGCTTCTGTAAGCGATGTCGACGCTGAGCAATGCTTGATAATGAAAGCTCTTGTAACGAATTGGACATGTTTTCCTCCATGTATGCAATCAAGTGTTCGGTCGTCGCGTCATCAATGCGTGCAATTTCAAGAACCTGCAATCCACCACCATCCTCGTCTTCAATTCGTGGCAATTCAGGCCATGTCTCACGTCCACCATTGACAGCATTAAAATTCAGGTACAGCAAATCAGGGCAATATTGGCGAATCAAATCCAAGCAATTGGCATCCAAGCAGCGATCCACTTCCAATAGCTCAAGCGATGGACATCGACGTAGAATAGGTTGTAATGTTGATGATCGAATCCCTTCCTCCACATGCAATGATAACCGTTTCAATCCAAGTGTTTCTGGTACATTACGCAAATCGATATCCTCAATCAATCCACCTGAATAAACGAGCGAATTCAATCTGTGGCACACTGAGAGTACTGTTCCTGCTGATATCTCATCGGGTTTCAGCTTGAGATTGATGCTTGTGAGCGTGTCGCTGACTTGAGTAAGCGCTTCGAGTAACAATGAAGGATTATCCACTGGACAATCTGAAAAACCCTCTCCCCCAATAACCGAAATGAGCAATTTTGTTCCATATACATACCCCTGAATCTCCTTTCTCATCATCACTTACATGTTAACTTGAGTACCCTGAGAGACCGGAAACTACCATGTCGTAATTGATCCAAAACATCATTGGGTGCATGAGATACGCTTGAGATGGCGAGTTCACTGACGTAGGGTGCAGCTTCCACAAGACGTGTGTAATTATCAGCGAGTTGATAACCGATAAAGCGCAGGGAATGCTTTGTACATTGATAGATGCGATCTCTCCAAGTACGGGATATGTCGAGATAATACACGTGTTCTCCTGGCATGTGGTTGTAAAAGAATCTTGATACTACGTTGGGCAAAATGTCGAATGGCAACTTGGATATGAAGTCGATACGTTTGGATTGCTGTATCTCGGCTGTAGCCTTCCCTTGTTGTAACTGTGCATAGCTTTCTTCATCAGAGTCTGGTTGTACATGCTCCAATCCAAGCGTATAGATCTCTATGGCGGCACGCTGGCGACCTTGCATAGCATAGATCCATCCACCACATAGATAGCCCACTGCTAGCTTTGGTGCCTGCTCCATCATGAACCTGGCATCCTCCATGGCTTGTTCGAAAAGTCCACATTGAGCAAGAGAACGGGCACGCACATTGAGTACTGTCAATAATGTATACAATAAATCGTGTTGCAGAGTGTTTGACAGGGCAATAGCTCGGTGGTATTCTCCATGATAAAAGACATTGCACAGCTGTTCGATATTGGAAGTCGTTGTAGGGCCGCCCACGGTTGAGGTCATGTTGATGGGAGGACGCGATGGGTTGAAAGTGGATGCAAGTGGCGGTTTTACATAGTCTGCAGTGGTAGTCGGCTTTCGCTTGGACATGGTGCAGCCAGGAAAAAGCTGGATCACACCGCTTTTGTAATCCATACACGCGGGTTGTCGGCATATTGGCTGAATCTCCTTACAATGCACGTGCATAGGCATCTCAACACCCTATATTATTAGCGACGGCCTTATTCCATTCAATATCACTCATATCCCAAACACTACCATGTCAATGATAATCCATCAACTATTTCATCAAGTTACTCATTGAAAACAAATGTCAAATATAGTAAACCCTTCTTGGGCAATGACACACATGTTTATGCATAATGAAAGGTGTCGTTTATTGGAGGCTGGGTTTCGTGCTCCGAGTAGAGTAATGCTGTTGTTGCTATTTCGAAGCTTTGTTGAAATAAATCTCGGCTCTCATAAAGCTACAAAAAGTATCTTTAATCCCTTTTGATATTATCAGAATGCATGTTGGGGTGTAGACACGGTGTATTGCGTGTGTATCCTCAAGATCTGATCATGCTCGACAACAATCCATCACCATGACAACATCATATTGAAACCAGCAACTACAATGCTTTTATTACCAAGCACTTGGCTTGATAGGCCTATAATTGGATGGCAAACGCAAAGAGGAACGAGGTTGACAACCCCATCCGAGAACAAGATTTATGGTTGCTTTGACACCAGGGTTGCCATATCACCACACAAGTGCATCATCCGACTCAACCAATCGTTGTTGCAGTTCTTGCTTGGATACTTTGAGCTTGCCAATATCAAAGAACCATTGTACTTCAACATACGCACGTGGTACCACATTAGCAAGTGAAGATATCAATGCCGCTGCACCCACTGCCAATGCAGGTAAAAAGAAGCTCGCCGATCCAGCAACTAAGGAAAAATTATCTATAATAGTATCCATACATCAATTCAAGTGCATGATGCACTTGTCCTCTTTTTGATTCTTGCACCAAAGTATCCAACAACCTTGCTCATGTTGCCATGTATCTTTGATGCCGACGCTGTTTTTGTTTGGCAAGCCTTTCTATATTTTGCACCGCGATATCGGCGCCTTTAGAACGTTCAGATGTGGAGGAACAATGGTCACTCGACCAAGTGGCGTCCCAACTACCACAATAATTGAGTAAGGAAGACGTGATGTTGTTGGCGTGGGATCATTCTTTCTCCCGGTAAACAACAACAATGCATGTGCAATGGTGCTCTTCTTTCCCACGTTATCCCATATTGAACCCAACAAAGAGATCGCAAGAGTTCTTTTTGCGCATGTTTCATTCATTCCAAGTGAGGAAGCTATCGTTTATCTTGTTGCCCAGATCGCTACACATGCATATATTTACAATCACGTGAGACACTTTTCTTTCCAAAGGCGATAAGCACCATGTTTATAATGTTGAAGGTGAAAGGGATACGGGTTGAATAACATCTAGATCTATGATCAGCATGTAATACAACGTAATGGCTTTATCACGAAGGTGATGGATATGGGAATTCTCGCATGTACCAAAAGAATGACAAATAAAGATGCGTGTTAGAGGAACCACAAAGTCATTTCAGATGCCCTTAATGAACCATACGCGACTTTGGATAGCTTTCCATGACCATGTATCCTTTCAAAACACCCATTCAATTGATATTCAAATCAAAATGGCGTATAGTTACAAGTGCATATGGTTGGCCATGTGAGCTTGTCAGCCATTAGGCGCGAGAGTATCGCGCTTGTGTGTGTGTCCAATGGTAGGAGTTCGTGTCAACCTATTTGATTTTGCTCTCTTTTTCTTTTTCGTGTCAAAACCCACTACGACTACATATCTTCTCTGATCGCTATGACAAATCAAAAAGGCGTTGACGTTGGCATTCAAACCGAGACTCATTGGGAAGATCCCAAGCAACGCAAGTACAGACGTTTGAAACACAAGGTTCTTGAATTCATTGCGGTAGGCACACACTTTGACATTCAAGCTATGGTATCCGTTGACTACGGGCTCATTCCCCACGTCGTTTATTATAGAAACACAAGAGTGCACAATCATCTGTGGATAAAGCCAACCGTCGAGTACAAGTACTTCAGCAAGAGAAAAGGTGAACATGGCATGTTTATTATTGCATCTCTTGTATACTAAGTATGTGTCTATGAACATTAGGCGATTGATGCGAGCCAACAAAAATGGGGGTATCGGGAATACCATTGCAACTGGTGAGACGGGGGAGACGGCCAAATCTGGCATTTTAAAAGAAGATGCTGACATGATGGACGAAGACGATGAGGTGGATCAGCTGGTAGATGAGGATGAAGAAATGGGTAAGTTACTATCCCACTCTACTATATCACGTGGTGTGCGTTTCATCTCTAATGGCTATGATGCATGTTATATAGCAGGTGTATCACCAACCCCCAAACCCAGACGAGTAACTGGATCAAGAAGGAAACCTGTGGAGGTGGCTCGAGATGAAGATGGAAAGGTAATTTTGCCTGTTCAAATTGCATCTCTCAAGGTGATCGAGCTTGGCACGGTGATCCATGATAGACCAGGGTTCCATAGTGAGCGATACATTTGGCCAGTGGGATACACAGTTGAGCGGTAAGAATATTGATCCATGATCAAGGCATATGCTGAATTTGGGTATATAAGGACATACATGAGCATGGTGGATGCTGAGAACCAATCGACATATACCTGCAAAGTTGAGGATGGTGGTGATGGCCCAACAGTAAGTAAAAAGCATAAGCACTTTGCAAGAGCTGGGAGTGACTAATATTGTTGGTATACAAGTTTACTATCCAGGCAGCTGATACACCTGATGAAGAAGTCATTTCAGCCCGAACACCAACAGGCGCATGGGCAACAGTCATCAAACGAGCAAATGAAGTACGAAAGCGAGAATCGGCCAATGCCATCTCTGGACCAGAATACTTTGGATTCTCAAACCCACTCGTAGCTGAAATGATTGAAGGACTCCCAAACGCTGATGAATGCCAATACTATGTTGCACGTAGCAAGCGATGATCATGATATTTTTCCATTCTTTGTTTCACTTTCCACCTTTTGTTGCTATGAGACTCATAAATTGTGTTGTGTATATGCCATCCTTAACCATTTATTTGACTTTGATTGTGAATGATGAATAATGGGATACATGATGTTGAATCAAAGGATTGAGATAATCAAGATGCTCCTTTTATTGTATGTTTATTCAAGGAAATTACTATATCAACAGCCTTTAAATTCATATACGAGAATGTTGTTGATGAATAGGATGTATTCAGTGACTAGTGTGTAGAAACAAAGAAGGATAAACGACATTGTTTGATTTGACGTAGTGGCAGTGGGTTGCAGGCACACCAATCACCGTCCCGCATTATGATCGTTGAATGGGTGGGGCAACGCTGGAACTTACCTTTTTGTACACCTTTATCTTTTTAAACCCTCTCCATTCCGGGAGTTTTGCAATCTTGCCTTACCATGGCTGGCAGGCATCAAGGTATGTCGAGGATAAAGAGAGTCTGTTGTTGTCCATGCTAGTGTTGCTGCTGCTCTCATGGTCGTCATGCCACAGTTGGAAGCAAGATTTGAATGGCAGTATACCATAGACAGTTTGCATAGCAATGTTGACAAGGAGAAAGGGATATGGTTGGATTAGAGATCGTGCAAGTAGTACTAACACTCTTACCTATAGCACAATTCACGCGTTATGCCTCGATGAATGCATCGTATCCCAATGTTGGACCCACCAACGGCGGCAATCCCCATGGCAATAGTGGTAACAACCTCGGCGTGCCTTTCCCGACACCCAATGGAGGTGGACCAGCCCAATCGTCGTCGCAGAATCTGTCAGCAGCATCAGTATCGTCTACAGGCATGGCAGGAGGATCATTATATCATACAACAACGCCCACAATGACATCGCCCTATTCCACTTCATCGTCGCCTGGTTATCATTCACCCAATTTTCAAAGATATGGCACACATCAGCATCATCGTCATCGTCACAGCAACAATCTCCAGCTCAGGAAATATACCCTTACGCCGCCTACTCCACAACCTCTAAGCAAATCAATGAAGTCGCTTGGCTATCCCGGCATGTATTATCAACGACCAGATCAAGATGAGGATATCATGACTGAATCAAATGTTCGCAATGGTTTCATCGATCGACCTGCTGTTTCGGTAACGTGATTTATATATATACAACAATCACAACAATCCCTCTAACATGGCATACATGTATGATAGAATGAACATACCTGTGCTCATGATATGGTGTACAGCAAGCTACAAGATGATCAACGGATATTGGGTGAATTAGGTGCATTTGCTGTCGACGTTTTAAAAAGGAAACAGAACGCTGCTCGCATTACAGGGTAAGAGACATACATCTATTCAATGCTCATTATACGTTCACAATCAATCTCTAATCATTCTTGATAGACCTTCCACCTTCAGGCCACCCATGCGATCTACGTTGATAGAACCCAAAAAGGAGCAATGGATGCAAGATTTGGCCAATTCGACTATTCCCTTACGCAAGCTTGCTCGTAATGTCCCGCATGGCTTCAAGAATGAAAAGTTATTGGAGACACTAGCAGCAAAACAAGTGCCATTTTTACGTGCAACATGGTATATCAAAGTCGTCGGATTATCTGAAATGGTAAGTTGTCTCCTCCTCCTCGTATGTATAAATGTCATTTAGTTTAACTTTCTCCCTCCTTTTTTCCCTTAGCAAAGTCAACGTAATACAAACAACCATGGTGACGACCCTCATCACAAAGCTTGGACCAAAATAGTCACCAACCATCTACAAAAGCAATTGAAGGAGCTATCACCCCCTCAGAGCTCCACTTCATCATCAGCCGTAACGACAGGTCGAGGTTTTAAGATTCATCCAAGCACACCCAACAGCCATGAGAATATGTCGAGGGCCTGGTCATCACCTGAGAGTCGAGCCCAATTTGAGCAACGATGGGCCTACACCACTCAGTTGACAAAATGGCAATATTGTGAAGGCTTACTTGATCAGCGTTACTTTTTGAAGTGGAGCCTGGACGTTTTATCAAAGCACCATTCGTTTGAAGTCATATGGCTCATGCTGACATATGTTGTACAAGACTACCTTGATGAATATCGAACGAATCGAGCACTCATGCATATGCTTATCAAACCCTTGGTCAAGACGTATCATGCGGTAAATGTTTTGATTATTGACGTGGCTTGCATTTGCTAATAGGATGCACCATAGCTTACTCAAGTCTTGGGCCAAGTGACCAATGAAGGATTATTATGGGTGTATGGAGAGATCAAAAAGCACATTGAGCGATTACTGCAGGTAATATGCGATTTTCATGCAAGGGAGGATCATTGCGTCTCATACAAGGCTTCCTCTAGTCGTTATTCTTATCTACGCCCGACGTCTTTGTCATACCCAAGCTTTATCATCAATATCGCCACGTATTTGATACAATATTCGGTGAAGAGACTCTCAAGGATCCATCCGTCGCATTACCCGATATATGTCACGTGATGCAGCGATATTGGACAATGGTGAAGGCTCGCAATGAAGTATTCTGTGGGACACTTGAGGAGAATCAGCTACTCTCTGACAGCAGCAAAGCCATGTTACAAGCTGTGGACACCACATCGGATACAACTTCAGATGATGCACCACGACAGGGTCAAATGACCGAAGATCAAGTGATACGAATATTGGATAGCATTGGACGCAACATTGACAGCGGCACGGGATTAATGATCAATGAGAATGGATGGGTGGATTTACGTGGACAAACAGCTACAACAGCGTCGCATGCTATTTTCGGTTCCACCAAAGGTGCCATTGATTCAATCCAGCAACACGTTAGCGTCATGTGTCGATGGGCTACCAGCGATTCACGTCATGGTCATTGGCGACCATACTTAGTGGCGTCCATTTTGCTGCGTTGGCGTGATCAAAATGCTACTCTACGCAATAGCACACTACAAGATGCGCTGATCAAATGGTTGGATGCTGAGATGGATGCTGGGCATGGACAAGATAGCAACGATATGGTTAACGTTGATATGACAATGGATCAAGGTATGTATACAATGGTGGTTTTGATTACATTACTCATTAGCTCACCTATTTCTTCTAGTAGTGGATGAACCCAAACCAGCAGTGATTCTTTTGTTTGATACCCTGATTCGGATGCAACTCTTTTCATTTCAAAAGTTCCTTCTTCGACTTATTGCACGAGGCGACTTGGAGCCCAAAAAGCGTGATCAACCACGCACACGTTGCTGTCTCAATTACCTCGCCGCCTTTCCATTAACACCAGCACCATCATCCCTTGTAAATCAACGTCGTATCGCTCTTTATGGTACCCGCAATGGCCAAGCAAGCAAAGTGGAGGATGACACGTTATTACAGCTGAAACGCCTAGCGAAATTTGCAGTGGCAGCTTCACCCGAAGACGCTGAGAATGACAATGACATTGATTCATTGTTTGGAAAGGATGCAATCAACCTCACACAACCAATCACTGATGACAGCATACAATCATTCGAGCTTTCATTATCCAATGCACTTGAAAGCGAAATATTACCCATTCTACGCAATGCCACCAGATACACCGTGCTGAGCTTTACTTCCGATTGGCTTATCCCTGAAGTGAAACGATTCGTTGTTAAGAGCGTTCCGTAAGTCTTCATTCATGGAAGGGTATTCTTTGTTCTTACGTTTAACAATATTCTAGGATTGGCGAGGACAATTGGAGGGTCATGACATCCCCTGGTTCCTGTTTGCTGAATACTCGACAATACGTTACCATCATCAAGATCTTGGAGTATGCGCAGGATTATTTAAACGTCATTGACCTTGCATTGTGGATGTTGGACAAGAGCAACGAGCGTGTACTTTATTCATTCGCTATTGATACCCTTCGAAAGCATGCCAGTGTGTGGAAGCTGCTCAACTATGGACAACGTATAGCGGATGCGATTTGGGAGAAGGTAGGTGGATGAAAAAAAAAGAGAGAGAGAGATCACAACAAAGGCATGGATCATTGATTGGGAACAAATATTAGCATCAAACCTTGCAGAGCCAAGGTATACGAGAACGCTGCCTGATGATGTACATGATCCAATTGGTACAAGAAGGTTATTGGATAAGTGATGAGAAACGTGCCCAACTCCAACAAGATCTCCATTTTAAGGTAAGACTGGCGAGTGTGCGTTTGCATATACAAACGAGGTGCTCAAACTAAACCTATTTTAGCCAAAAGCACGTACACAGTATATGGGCCGAAATTCCACATCATTATCTAGCGAGTTGAATCAGCTTGTGCGCAACCCAACAATGAGCAGTGTGCAGAATGCTGTGGATGCTGTGGGTGGAGGAGGACACAATGCTGGTGCCGTGAACAATTTCCTACAATCAGTGTTTGCGACTGCGTTTGATACATTACACCAATACGCCAAGGAGAATCAAATCACCTCCCTAAGCGTTGATCAAAGAGAACCGATATACGAATTCCGACGACGAGTATGCTCCATGGTCGATTTCATCAAGGCAATAGCTGAGCAAACGACATTGACGGGGCAATTGGATCAAGTAGTGATACAATGGTTACAGCAGCACTGTAGCCCATCAAGTGCTACCAAATTGGATGATCTTTATGAGCAGCACACGTGGCTTCCATTGTTTTTTGCGTTACTTGTGACACGTCGCCTTATCAGCATTGATTTGATACTCAAACACTTTTGTCTCCCCTGGCTCAACACCATTGGTATCGAAGCACAACAACGATGCGAATCTCAATGGACTGAAACAACTACAGAGACTCAACCATTACGCCAATTATGCAAGAATATTATCATTTTGGTGCGCATGCTCGTTGTACAAGAGAATCCAGAGATGAATCCCATGATGGATGAGAATCAAGATGTTCTTGATAGTCTTTGGATGCTCCGTGCTGAAGAGATTTTCCAGCTGCAGGTGCAACGGCAACCCCAACTTGCAACCAATCTCGACAAGCTCGATAACATGTTTGGATTGGTCCATAGCACGATCACCATTGTTTCGAATCTTCCATTCAGCAGCCTGCTTATTCAAGATCTCGTCAAGCTACGCACTGATTTGCTCCAGCTGGATTGGTTCCGTCGAGCTTGCACACGTGATGTCAATAGTATTTATCAACACTTTACAACAGGGGCAACCCCTGCCAGTAGCAGCACCAGCAGCACCAGCAGCAACGCTGTAGATGGCGGTGATGAAATTCGTAAAAAGATGCTGAGCATTGTTGACGAGTTGATTGGTGGCAACATGAACCTTGTTAATGAGGCACCGGATAATATGGTCCCGACAAGTAACGATATGGAGCCCAACTTTGGAGAAAGACTGCAAGCAGTATTCGCCAATCTCAGCCAATGGAATGAAGAGCAGTGTCGTGTGCAGTTCAATTTGCTTTTGGATAATATCATGTTACCGCCATCCTCATCCACAAGACAAACATCACAAAATGAGAATGGCACTAGTGGTAGTGGTGGTGATGATACAACAACAACAGCAGCAGCAACGACAGCCAATGTGAACGCCACTGCTTCTGATAATGTCGTACCAAATAATACGACTTCAATGGACCTGGATTCAAGTCCTGCACCAACAGCTTCAATCGACTCCAACAAGGAATTGGATTTGTTTGTGAGATTTTATTTTGATGCAGTATTGTTTTCGGCAAACGATAATGAAATTGCGACAAACGCCCACCAACGCCGATTCGAGTTTTTACGCAATCTCATCCAGGGACTACGAAAACCAGTCCTATTGGCATTATTGGATCATGGCATTCGCATGTTGGAAGGTCACGGTGCTGAGGAGCTTGGATTCCCATATACGATTCTACTAAAGAGCCACAACAGCCATCCTGATCAAGACAATGCACCCTGCTTTTACAGTGGAGAACAATATGCTCAACAATGCCAAGCGTTCTTCCAAATCATGCAACACTTGTTGGCCAAAGATGTTTGGAGCGATACTCAAAAGATTGCCCTTGTCAAGGCACTCTTCCGTCAAGTGGAGCAATTCAGGAACGCCATGGCGGTATACATAGTGATGGAAAGCACAGACCACGTGTCCTTTGCGGAAGCATCCCGAGCAATCCAATTGACTAAAAGCTTGGTAAGTCATTTTTTTGGGGGGTGGGGAGTATAATGAAAATGGTTGGTTTGGTGCACCGATCATTTAACAACTCTTTATAGGATTTGGCAGTGACGATGCTTAAAACCGAAGGACTACCCGAAGACGAAGCTCAAAATGGACCTCGTGTGATGATTGAAGATATCCGTATCAGCCTCTTACTCAGATTACGATTGCTCGTTCCTTTTGCATCATTGATCTGGGAACATCCAAATGCTGACCAATGTAACATTGTGGAATGGCTCCGCTTGCTAGTGTCACTTTTGGGGGTAAGCACAAGTATGACAAATTCCATATGATGATGATTCTCTAACACTCGTAAATAGAATGCTATCGTCCATGGCAACGGTAGTCAAGAACGCATATTTGAGTTTGTGCTGGATTTAGTGTCGCTACTTATTGATGCTGGTATGGCTTACGCCTTTTTTTTATCGCCAAAGTGAGGTTACTGATTATACACATCTTTTTGTATGTAGAGATCCACTTTGACTTGAAAAAGGTTTGCCTTGGCCATCTCTCGGTAAGTTTAGTGAAATGGTACCCAACGTCGTCCTTCTTTTGTCTTACGTGTATTACGATAGTCAATGCATGGAGAATTGAGTGGATTGCCAGCCATGTTCCATTCCCGAGTGAAGCGGATTCTACCTTACTTGGCACACAACATCTACTTATCCAACACGCGTCTTGCATCGTCCTTACTTGGAGCACCGAACACGACCGATCCACAACAGCAACAGCAACATGTGGAAGGATGCATGAATACTTCAAGACCGTGGGAATGGCTCGAGGATTATGCAAATGAACCGCCACATGTCAATGATGCACCGATTAGCCTGGCACTTTTCCATGGATGCAAGGCTAAAAAGTCCGAGAACACCTATGTACGATGGTATCATTTTGGCTTTGACGATGGCTTAACTACCATTGCGGATGAGGATGATGATTCAACGGCTGTTCACGTGGGTATGGTTGGTTCAAGTCATCGTATGGGTCGCCGGAAAAAGCAGTTACCACAATCAACGGATGCGGCACCTATGGATACCAGCACCACTACTATGTATACTGAGGATAATCAACAACAACAACATCCCCCGGCTAAGCGGCGTATTTCCGAAATGGAAGATGGCGAGTTGCCATGACAACCCTACACCACCACCACATACATATACACACTCACACACTCACACAACATGTAAATTATATACGCACACCATTACTATTACATACATCATCACATCCTATCCTATTCATGTCCTTACGTGAAAAGTAAAAAAGAGGGAAAATCAACGAACGTAGATTTAGTAGATACAGGTATTAGATGCGGGGATGCTGACTAGCAGCTTAAAAAGGGGGCAAAGAGAGGAAAGTGAGAGAGAGAGAGAAACAAGAAGGGGGTAACTAGCATTTGGGGGGAGCGATGAGGTATGTTGGTAATGCGTTACAGGGAGAAAGAGATATTCTAGCATGTGTTAAGTGCACACTTTTTAGTGGCTTGTAGATGATGAAGGGGCTGTACCAGCAGCAGAAGTGGGATTGGGAGTAGTGGCCGTAGTAGTAGTATTGGTTGTAGCTTTGCCATCATTGCCACCACCATCGCCACTGGTATCAATTTGGCAGCGACTACATTGTTCACCTTGTCCAAGTGCACGATGACAAGTGGGACATACCAATCGGCAGTTGGAACAAAACCACCCCGCTTTAAGAGGACGTCCACAACCGCACAGCGTTTGTTTCATCTCTTCCAAACCATCATCGTCATCATCATCGTCATCTTCCAGCTCTTCTTCATGCTGCGTTGGTGGTTGTGGTTGTGGTGGAGTTGTTGTCGTTCTTTGTTGTATTTCTTTACTGTCATGGTGATGTCCTGGTTGTGATGATGTTGGTGACTGTGCCTTGGTTGTGCTTTTGCGTCTCAAGATCTTATTGTGTAATCCGACGATTCGGTCAGTCATTTGGCGTGTAGTAGTAGATAAGCGCTTTTTCTTTTTGTTCTCTTTAGGAGAAGAAGGATGATGCGTCTCATGTTGCATTGAGCGACTCGCAATATTGTGATGCTCGTTATTATTATCATTGGTGGTGTTTGTGTCATGACCAGCATGACTGCGACGAAAGCGTTTTGGTAGTGGTGCGCGACGCAAAAGTTGCTTTAAACGATTCTGGACACGCTTTCGAAGAGGTCCTCTTTCGCTCTCCATTGCGTGGTGTGGATAAACAGGGAGAGATAAGCAAAGAAGAAAAAAAGGAAAAGAAAAAAAAGGAAGCGCCAAAATCAGATTGTTCTTGTCCCATGGCCTGTTTATATAACAAGTGCCAAAAAAAAAGTGTGCGAGGGTCTTGTGTGTATGTGTGTGTGTTACGCTAGCAAGTCAGCAAGTAGTAAAGCTGGCCTGCATTCCTATTTAGTAGTCAGAAAGTGGGCGAAAAAGGTGATCAAAGCGCTCGTGTTGACAGATTACACATACACAAAAGCTCCCGGGTTGGTTGCCTTGTAAGTGGTATAGTCCCCCTTAACGTATTTTCTTTCTTGATCTCCCCCACCCCCAAAAAAAACCTAGCTGATTACGAAAAAGTAAGATTTGCGCCCTTTTCTCTCATCCTGTCAATAAAGTTAGGCAGTCCAGACAACCATGATCCTGTTGCTACTTAGGGGATTCTTCCAACAGGTCTTGTAAGAGGAAATGAAAAAACCTGATGATACATGTACGACTCTCTCACATCCATGATTCTGGTCTATTTATCACCTATCAATGCTGTCAGAGCGTTACATCATCCTGTATCAGAGTGAGAAAAACGGTCAACGAAAAAGATAAATCTTGTTTGACAAGCCTAGCCCTTGTATGTGTCACGTTCGCACATTTGTCACTTGCTAAATCCCCATGGATACGAGGTAACGAGGCAACGATAAAGGAAAAATGTAATGAATTGATTACATGACGCGTCGTTTTTACGTGTACGCAATCCCATATTGGAAGAAAAGACCATGCTTTCTAGCGTGTTTACATATACGCCCACCAATGTCAGCAATTTCATTTCCCCAAAGCCCTTTTTTTCCTTTTCCCATGTACGGAAAGGTACGTGTGCGCTGTTGTTGTTGTCGTCGTGTCTTTCAAATGACGCACATCAATGATCCCGCCCATATAGATAATACTTGAATCTTGAACTTCGATCCATGACCCAAAGCAGTGGATCGTACACGGTTGAACGATGATAGGGTGTGTAGCATTTGGCGGGGAGCATAAAGACGTTCAAAAAGCCGATCGTCGAAGGTCTCCAATATGGTCTAGCGTTGATTGTGTGTGGTGGTTACTTTAAGCTTTTGCCATTAAAGCATGGAGGTGCGGGTACTCTTGTATTTGTTTGGTGCGCTTGTTCAACATATATAATGCTACGGTGACACAAAGAATGAGAGATCTCCCTTCTTGTTACACACATGGTCCAAACATAAGATGAACGTATCATGGACATTGGTTGTGACAGTGCCACAAACTCGGCTTGTCCCTCTTTTATGGCAAAGTCCTAGTGGTATGTGTAGGTGGCTACAAAGGGTAGGACGTAATGCTTTGAGTCCTGGAATGGGTGCTTATTGTGGAGAGAGTCAATCGCTTAAATGCAGGGCTCACCATGTTTGCCTACTACTATATTGCACACTGAGAAGAAAGATAAGCCTCACTTTTTACCGCAGCTGCGTCTGCATTGTGCTTTGATACCATAAATGGGAGCCAAATCCATATTCATTGTACTTTCTTTGTGCTATTGTCTCATCCCTTTCATCTCATACACCAAATAAGAAGAATGATAAATGGATTATCCGGTAATGAAGAAGAATGAACGTATAGCATCTTTCATGCATAGATATGCATGATGCTTTATCATCATTTGTCCTCATCTTTTATTGTATACATACCAAATGACGATCCAAATGGTATAACCACCATAGACCATTATTGTAACCTGCACCAATAATGAGTGATTTGACAATTCTCTATATCCACGTCCATTACGCGTGTAATGTGATGCTATCACTCATCCCCATTAGATCGCTACCACTACCTGGATAACAATCGGCCTTCTACTAAGGGGTAAAAAACATGCGCGAGGTGCATGCATGATGCATCTGCAACCGAATTTGTAATAAGGGATGCCTTTGATTTCAAAAGCTTCTTCATCCCATGAAGGATCAATTTCACCTTTTCTTCTCCTCCTTTCCGATATTCCACGTATGAGCTCATTATGACAGCATTGGATAATGAGCGAAAGCTGTTGTGCAAGATCAATGTGGCATTCGTACCGCTGATGATGTTGATCCAATTTTTCCAGGTACAAGAAGAAATACCTCCTCATCACGCTCTTTACCGCCCTCTCTAATCTAGCACAGTTTAGCGACCGGGGGACTCTTGCTAATGCTGTGGCAATGGGCATTTTTCAAGATACCCATATGACTCAAAGTGAATTCAGCTGGGCAAGCGCCCTTGTTTTTATTGGCAATCTTGCATTTCAGGTAATGTGTGCGTGTGTGTGTGTGTGTGGGAAAAAGAGAAAAGGTAATGACGCCAACACAACCTCTTGATAGTTACCCAATGCTTATTTTATGCACAAGCTACCTATTGCAAAGTACCTGGGGTTTACAGTGATCTTATGGGGGATCCTTGAAGGCTGCATAGCACTTGTCAACAACTTTGAACAGCTTGCAGCATTAAGATTCCTATTGGGTATGGCCGAAGGGAGTGGCAATCCTGCATTGGCTCTAGTCATCAGTACACTGTATCGCCGATCAGAGCAACCCGTGATCAATGCTATCATGCATTTTTCAAATGCTATTGCAACCATTCTTGGTGGATTGATCAGCTATGGCATAAGCCAGATGAATCAGGTCGCTGGGCTTAGTGCATGGAAATGGTAATAGTATCGGAGCATCCTTATCTACATGTGTGATCCCTTATTCGGTATTTCGAAGGTGCATGATCCTTTATGGTATTGCTACTGTGGTGGTCGGTATAGCTTGTTTCATTTTTATGCCTGACACGCCATATTCAAAATGGCTGCGTCTAACGGATCACGAACGACTTATTACGGAAGAAAGGGCTCGCGATAACGCCACAGTCCACTCACACACTATCAAAAAACAGCACGTTTTGGAGGCACTACGAGAACCACGGCTGTATTGCTACACCTTGATTGGGTTTATGATCATGACGCAAAACGGGTGCATGGTAACATTTTCAACGCAAATCATTGTGACCATGGGATACTCGGTATGTCCTTTTAAAAATACTGCAATCGGATGACTAATGCTTAAGAATCAGAAAGCTGCATCATTGTTGATAGCAGGATCACGAGGTGTCAGCGATGCATTCTACCTCATTATCGGCATTTACGCATGTAGACGATGGCTCGGTCAATGTTTGACAGCAGCATGTGCATGTTTATTATGCATGATCAGTGCGCTGCTATTGATGGCGATCCCACAAGACCTTCCAAAACTTGCAGGCATTTACTTGTTTACCGGGGCATTGGTGCCTGTTTTGATGATCAGCAGTATAAGTAGCAACGTGGCTGGTTATTCAAAAAAGATCACCTACTTTACATTTATGGTTGGGTCATTTGGCATAGGAAATTTTTGTGGACCTCTTATGCTTGTGGAAGGGCAAAAACCACAATACGTCGCTGGCCTTGCTTCGTATGCAAGCTTTCAATTGATATCGGCCCTCTTGTTTCTTTACATTCGAGCAACCATGAAACGAGTAAACGATGCGCGAGATCGGATGATGAAAGTACCAGAAAAACATGAACATCAAGAAACAGTCGACATGACGGATGTGGAAAATGTTAATTTTCGATATCGGCTGTAGTCAGCTGTCATTGGTAATGGCACCCCTATTGTTGCCAGCTACTATATCGTATGTACCATAATACCCTTCTATGTTTTTGCTTTGTAATCGACGTGTCGCCTCTTTATACTAATACGTCCCACAATGAATGATAAACATTTGTACAATGAGCACCAAGAAAGCCGCTTTGTATATTATGAATATGTTTAAGTCTCTTTTATTTGGGGATAGGGGATATACTATAGGGTAAGAATAGGATATATAGGAAGAATGAGTCAAGCGTTTTATACAAGTGGATGAATGACGGCCATCAAAGCCATGAACAATGCACCCATCCATGTGCCATTCGAGACAATGGCCGCTTTGCTCTCCGGTTCATTGTTATCATAGCCGGTCTTTTCACGCTCTCTATCCTCTGATTCAGCTTCCTCAATCACGTGTTGAGCGACTGCATTTTGTCCTTGATGATAGCCTTTGGTGTTGAAAGAGAATTCGTCTGAGACATATTCCAAACTCTCAGCAGCTATGATACTTTTCATTAGCGCTTTATGTTTTTCCTTCCCTTCTTCAAAACTTACATTTCTTATACGGCTTTGGATCGTTGAGGCATCCATCGAGACGCACCATGGTATAGCCTTCATCATTGATGGTATTGATCATATGAGGAACAGTGGATGCCTTGATCGTGCCAGGCATGTCATATTGCACGGAAATGAATGAACCCTTTGCATCATAGGTTTCCTTGTAGCGGCGGAATGCTGAGCTATATACTTCCTCCACTGGCTTGTGGGCGTAATCTTGGCTATCCAAATTGTATCCAACAAGGACAAAGCCCAACTTTTGCAACATGTGCTCGGTGCGTGTATCCTCAGGTTCGGTGTAATGCAATCGTACATACTTTGGTGCAACATGAATCAACGTTTCAATAATATGAGCCTTTTCCAAGATGTCGTGCTTGAGCTCTTCATCCGTCAACTTTGAGGAATCATCATTCTTGACGCGATAGGTCATTCCAATCAAGTGGCCCTTTTTATACGTGTTTTGCACAACCATGGCATATTGTTGGGTATACAACCTGAAAGAAAAAAAGTTAATGCATACGCTAAAACATTGGGTGTGCATGATTTGTGTTACCATGAAGCATTAACGAAAAAGTTAGCTCGTGCATCCGCATGGGTCAGCTGACGAACAATGCTGGCAGTAGCATCACTAGGGCCTTCGCTCTATAGGATGGGTATAATTAGCTTGGTGGCTATGTATGCACACATTGGCAAATATGATCTTACGTAGGTTACAGCAATTTGGCCTTGTGTTCTACAACCTGTGATTTGGGGCACTGGAGGCAAAGCAGCGGATGGGTTGTTATTGTTGGCATCTGCTTGGACACGTGTTGGGGAAGATGGGTCGTCTGCTGGGTCAAGGTCGACATCTGTAGAAAACCCAGCCATTTGTAAGCATGGACAAAGTCGAAACGGAAAATAATTGTTACATTGGACAAGGTGGATGATGGTGAGAATGCTTACTGCTGTTTTCAATGATATCGCCTTGTGTGTCATCTTCTGGTTGCGTTGACTCTTGCATTTCTTCCATAGGTGCTGCTTCTTGTTCTTCTTCTTCATGTTGTTGCTGTTGATGATGATGGGGAGGCTTGTCATCCTCTTCAAGGGTGTTGTTTTTGTTATTATCAGGGATGGTGATTCCAATACGTTCATTGACACTATCGGCATGAGATGATTCCTCTGCAAGTTCATCATCCATTGAAGAAGAATGCGACATGCTCATTGATTGGAGAGATTCGGATGCAAAAGAGGAGGACGAGGACGAGGAAATTGATGTTGTTGTATCATCGTATGTATCCAGTTGTTGCTTTCCTGAACCTCGATTGGCAAGTACACATGGTCCATAGAGCGCAGCGGTGAGAAGAATGTATTTTATGGTTTGGCTTTTGCAGATCAACATGATATGCACAGAAAAAGAAAAAGAGGAATAGTATACGGGGGAGAAAGAAAGGGTCCAAAGAAAAAAATGCCCCGTTGTTTCCATGGCAAATGCAGCATTCCCGAAAAGTAGGTGTAGTTGACACTTTAATCAATCCCCATCATAATGACCATTCATGCTAATTGAATTTGACATTGGAAAGCCGAAGACCAAAACCACCGAAATCGTCATCGTCATCTTGTCTTCGTCGTCCACCGTTTCGTCTTCCACCACGACCACCTCTAAATCCTCCCATAGGCGGTGGAGGTGCCGATTCAGCTTCTTGTGCCAATTCTTCTAGCCATGATGGAATCTCTTGCTTGGCTTCTTTTAGGAGCTTGAGCATACGTGGTGCAAGGAATCGATTGCCTCTGGTGAAAAATGTAGTGGCACGACCCACGTTTCCAGCACGTCCTGTACGTCCAATACGATGCACATAGTCGTCAATGTCTGATGGCAAGTCGAAAGATACAACGTGTGTCACATTCGGAATATCCAAACCACGTCCAGCAACAGCAGTAGCCACCATGATAGGCGCAGCTCCCGATTTGAATGCTTGTAAGGCTTCCTCCCGTTCAATCTGCGTACGATCACCATGGATGGCAGTGGCTGGAAGTCGATTACTCCTCAAATGGTCACAAACCATATCCGCCATACGCTTCGTTTCAACAAATACGATCGTCAACCCTTGCTCCTTGTCATCCTTGAGAACGTCTACAATCATGGATTGTTTCTCTCCTTCTTCCACCAGCCTATGCATATCACATGTCAACATGCTGCCTTGAATAAAACCTGTGTTTGTGTATAACTTACAATAATGTCTGAACAATATTTTCCGAAGTTGCACCAACACGACCTACTGACAGGAATACGTATTCTTTGAGGAAATCACGTGCGAGATGCTGAATGTCTTCTGGGAAGGTTGCTGAAAACATGAGCGTTTGACGTTGAGCCACAGGGGGCATATCTTCTTCCTCAACAATACGTCGAATTTGTGGTTCGAAACCCATATCAAGCATACGATCCGCTTCATCAAGGATAAGATAATGGACATTGGCAAGTGATACACGACGACGTTCGAGAATATCCACAAGACGACCTGGAGTGGCAACGAGCAAATGGCATCCACGATCCAGCTGACGTAATTGCATACCAATATCAGCACCACCATACACCACACATGGTCGTACAAATGAGCGATAAGTGAATTTCCTAGCCTCCGTATAAATCTGTAATGCCAATTCTCGAGTTGGTGCAAGGATAAGGACTTCTGGATATGCTCTGCGATAGCCATTGTTGGTAGCTTTCTTAGGTGGGGTGGTAGGTCCATTGAAGAATAAATTGGATAAGACCGGGAATAAGAAGCCTGCTGTCTTTCCAGAACCTAATTACACATGTCAATCCATATATCCATCAAGAAGGATTTCTCATCGATTTTACCTGTTTGTGCACATGCCATAAGATCACGGCCTCCAGTAACAATGGGGATGGCATACTTTTGTACAGGCGTAGGTGTCGTATAACGAGCGAGGCGGATGTTGCTCAATAGGTGCTCATCAATGGGAGGACTGGTGAACTTTTCAATGCAAGGAGGAACATTGTCGCCTGTGGTTTCAACGGGGATGTTCTTATACTGATCAAAGTTGATTCCAGTGTGCATATTCTCATGGTCATCAGCCGTTCCAAAGAGCTTAAGTTCCATCTTCTCATCTCGAGGCGCAAGCTTGTGTACACCATTTTCCCATGTTCCTCGATAATCATTCTTGGTTGATGATGATGCAGGCTCCGTGAGCTTCATATTACCCCAGGTACCAGAGACACCGAAGCTGGACTTGGAATCAATCGGCTTATCCCATTCGCTGGTGGTTTCTGTTGCAGCAGCAGTGGCATTGTTGTCGTTGCTTCCCCAGCCGTCATTATGTTGTTGATTGCTAATGTTCATCCATATTGAGTAAGTATATAGCCGTTGTATGTATCCTATCACTTACCCAGTATCATTGGCCCAATTGCCACTTGTTGATGCTGCCTTGCTTCCCCAGCCGTCATTGTGTTGTTGGTTGCTAATCACATCCATATTGAGTAAGTATATAGCCGTTGTATGTTATCCTATCACTTACCCAGTATCATTGCCCCAATTGCCACTTGTTGATGCTGCCTTGCTTCCCCAGCCGTCATTGTGTTGTTGGTTGCTAATCACATCCATATGAGTAAGTATATAGCCATTACGTGTTATCCTATCACTTACCCAGTATCATTGCCCCAATTGCCACTTGTTGATGCTGCCTTGCTTCCCCATCCGTCATTGTGTTGTTGGTTGCTAATCACATCCATATTGAGTAAGTATATAGCCGTTGTATGTTATCCTATCACTTACCCAGTATCATTGCCCCAATTGCCACTTGTTGATGCTGCCTTGCTTCCCCAACCATCATTATCGGTATTGCTGGTGGTATGAGATCGAGCCCTAATAAATGATGATTTGACATAAATATAGCGGCATTCATAAGCGTTGGATTGTATCGTACGTGGTGGTACCTGATCCCCAGCCGGATGCTTTCTTCTCACTCGCCCATGCATTCGAAGGCTTTTCACGACTAAGATTGATACCATCAGAATCCACAAATGTATCTCTGCCATCCAAACGTAACTACCTTGCTTTCACTGCATCCCATCCGTTCAAGTCCTTATCACCCCATCCGACTGCTTCAGCGTTACTAATAAAGAAAAAGAGCGTATCATAATGAATAACTTTCCCAATAGAAATAAATGATAGCCTACCTTTGGCGATCATTGTTTCCCCATCCGCTTGAATCGGTTGTACTTTCCCAGCCTCCTGAGGATCCTTGGCTTTAGGACAATGATATTAGTGATATACACACAATGAAAATGGTTGATACGAAAGTACCTATTTGTAGGAGTACCCCATGTACTGCTGCCTTGGGTCGTATTGTTTCCCCATGAAGCACTGCAAATAGGATAGAGTCAGCAGCATGCTTCAACTTCATTTGACCAAATACAATACCTAGAATCACCCCAACTTCCTCCCGCACTTGAAGGTTGTTGTGAAGCACCCCATCCTGAGTTATTGTGGCTATAAAAAGAATACTAAGCAAAACGGTTGCCTTAATATCCAAAGCCAAAATGATTTACCTCCCTCTACCACCACCACGGCCTCGTGATCCACGTCCGCGTCCGCGTCCTCTTCCTTCATGATCTTGCCGTGATCGACTATCAATATAAAGTTATTATTCATGCACCAGAATGATGGTTGTGTATCCACGTACTTGTCGTGTCCTTGACGCATGCCTCCACGCGTATTTGAACGAGCATAGTCGGCCCAGCTATGATAAGATACCATTTAGTATAGGAAACAAGGTAACCATAGAAGCTAAATATACCTATTGCCACCAGATCTATACAGGGACGAATTCGATGCTTGTTGTAAGCAAAACGGAATCGTTCTGAATACCATTGACAGATCAACTCACCTGCTGTTGTTGTTGCCACCACGATTTCGACTCTGATGTGGAGCATTCCAGCCACCATCTTGTGAACCTATGCAATGGCACCATTTAGAGTTGACAACCTCCTACGATTCGATCGAGTAGAACATTACCCCAACCGTCGTTGCTGTTGCTCATATTGGGAAGGAAAAGAAAGAACGCAGATAAATCACACACCCAAGAGCGCTGCCTTGGTTCCATTTATCATTGCTTTCCAACTCATCAAACCATGACATCCTGATTGCATGATTGTTTACAGTGATACCCATAAACTTTATTTACCTCGTCTTTCAACCACATTCTACCTTCATCTTACAATAAGCTCATTCCCCATTGTCTTTTTAGAATACACATTGCTGTATTATTTGTTAATGTTGTATGACTGACATGTCACGTGGGCTATTTACAACGACTTCTTTCCTACAGAGCATTGTTGCGCATTTGCTTCAATGTGTCTCTGGTACTCTTGATCTCCTATCATTGTGAGGGAAATGCATTAATCATCAGCTAAGGCATAACAATAAATCACATACGTTTGCAATTTGGGATTGAGTTTGGTGCTCTGGATCATCCTTCGAAGCAGTGTACTCGCCAAGTACATCTTGCTTATAGAGTTGCTCAATTTCGTTTAGTCGTTCCTACAATAATCCATCGTACAATGAGATCCTTTTATCCATGCATATCAATGCTTATGGGTTTCCGTTTACCTGCATATACTGGACCTCCTTTGCTGTGTATCTATGGCGTCCAGTGTCAGCAGCCTGAGAATCAAGCTCCATGAGATATTGGTGGATCTTCTCTATTAACGCAAGAATGAGTATTCCCAATCACCATTATACAAAGTCTTTTAGCATACGAGCGTTAAGCTTATCTTGTTGAGGCATTGTTGACTTTACTAATATATGTATAAGAGTGAATGGTTCAAAGAATGTACTTTCCCCCACTAAATATATAGGGTCAAGTTTGAAAGGGCACGTTTACATCAGGATTACACATACAAAGCCCTGTTTCAGCTTGGGTGATGCCCCCTAGCACACACTATGTCTTTTTTGATAAAACTAATGATTTCATTTTTATTCGTTGACTTTGCAAACAACAATGTTGCTATCAGCCTTATTGCGACTTTGGGTGTGCATTCTCCAACATGTTTGAAAGCGTTTGGTGGATACTGTTAAGCTCCTAGAGTAGAAGAAGGTCAATTTTGCTTTTGACAGGGGATTGCAAAAGAACAAACTAGAAACGCTTGTAGAAGGGTTTCGGTCATCACCCTGCTGACATGCTTACCTCCGCTATTTGAGCTTGCCCTTGATGTTCGTAGGGGTCATCACTGGGATTGCTCATATCACGATCATCAATCACGCCTTCTCGATACTTTTCATCAATATGATGTAGCCGGTTCTAATTTTGCCACAGACAACGACACGTAAATTACCATATAGTAATCGTCATTATATGGTAAAAAGGTTCACCTGCAAATGCTGCACTTCCTTGGCAGAGTATTTGTGTTTGCAAGTATTTTGAGCTGCCAAAGCAATGTCTGACAGCTGATGTTGTATTTGTTCTAAAGAAAAAGTCAGCTTACGCTTGGAAAAGTCATCACGCACACTTGCCAAGGTCGGGTCTTTTCTTTGGCATTGGCGAAAAATGAGAAACTTGAACTTGTGGCATGCTATGGGTGCATTATTTATATATGAAAGCCTATGAGGATCACGTTCACACTTATACACACGCCCCTTCATGCAGCTCAACAAAGAAGCATTCCCACGAAAGATGATACCCGAAATCATCCTACGTACTTGCCTCTTTGTATCCATAGCCAAGAGAGAATACAAAAAGGAGGTTTTCGGTTGTTGTAGCTGAGCGCTACACTATATGGTTTATGAAGCAGTAGCTTCGAGAGGAGCAGTGTGCCGCTGTCAAGATGGCTAATGTGTAATGATATGCATAAGTAATACCCTCATTTGGCAAGAGCTAGAGCATTCCTTTCTCCAATAGGAATACATACACATGGCGGGCGTCGATAAACAACATGTTTCCAGGTGATGCATTTTCATTGTTACAATTGATTTTTCACACAATGAGGAATCTTGTTTATGAACACAAAAATGAAAGTTTAAATAAAGATGAAGCGGGGGGATGACTATTTTGCAGATGGGAAGGATGAAAAAAGATTACATGATTGTAGGAGGTGGAATGAGTCTAGTATATATGTGTGTGTTGATTTAGTTGGCTTCGTTGTAGTAGCGTTGACGCATGAAATCAAAGAAGGCAAAATGATCAGGCTGAGCACCAAACTCATAAACAAATTGGGATGCAAGGTAGGCACCAAAAATGGCACGAACATAGCTTTCAGGAATACGAGCAATGAGCTGGTCAAGACCAAGCTTGTCAAGCAACAACTTGGGGAAAGCACGTTCGAGAACAGCATGACGAAGAGCAGCGTTATCCCAAAGGGTGGTACCTTGAAGTTGTTCTTGGAGTTGGACAATGGCCACGGACAATTCATCGGAAAGCACAGAGATAGGAATGCCGGTCTTTTGATGCTCGCGCCAAAGAGCTTCAAACTCAATGGCAGCATTACGCTCAATGGTAGCTTGGACTTCCTTGACATAGGCTTCATAGAAAGCAGGCACCTTACCACCCTTGACACACATGTGCTCAGCAAATTCTTGATCATTGAATGCAAGAGCAGCCAACACCTCGAGCGAAGATGAAGTGACACCACCCTTGTTTGCTGAAGCATCCTTGAAAATAACAACACCAGCCTTTTCAAGACGAAGACGAGCCTCTTGGGTAAAGAACAAGTTGGCACCTTCAACAACGTACTTGAACAAAGATTGGCCATTGCCGCTGTCGATCAACTTGTTGACGTTGTACAAATCCACAGACTCGGGACGACCACCACATGGGACAAAAACGGTAGCTTGTGCAAGAGGGTTGGTATGGAATGTGTTACGGAATTGGAAGCCATTTTCAACAATAGTGCCATCAAAGAGCTTGACATTGTTATCCTCCAACAAGACACGGAAACCTTCAGGGGACAACTTGGAGACATCGAATGCATTGATCATGCGACGTTCAGTGGCAAGGCGTTCAAGTTCAACGCGATCAATACCCTGACGATCATACAATACACCGGAGCCATCAACAATAGCAATAGTCTTATCCTTGGAAATCTTGATTTCATTGGAGCCAAGGTCACCATCAGGGCCACCGGTTTGCAACTTGGTGCATTCTTCTTCCTTAAGACCCAACTTGCGATAGATACCAAGGACGTATTGATGTACAGAGCGAGTGGTCATACCATAAGTATCGTGAGGAATGCCACCAAGGGATTGGCTCTTGCCAGTAGTGAAGGCCTTCCAGAAGCTGGCACCACGGCTGCGAGCATGTTGAGAAGCCCAATCCATATAGTCGGCAGTACCTTCATCGGGGCCAAAGAAAAGAATTTCAGGCTTGCCAACCAAGTCCACAAGGCGTTCCTTGATACCAGGAGTTTGACCCACAATCAAAAGATCCAAAACGGAGTCGACATACTTTTCAAATGCTTGACGAGGCTTATCTTGTTGATCGATATCAAGCAAGATGGTACCCTTGGAACCACCTTCAGGGATATCCTTGTTCTTGCGTTGTTGAGTAGCCGACAAGGCATAGTTCTCATCAAACAAAGTGCGTTGGTTGATAGAGTAAGCTTCGCGATTACGGGAGCGAATGATACGAATACCACCACGAGAGACATCACGGAAGCGCAAATGGAAGCCACGGAATTCAGAGCCAACCACCAAGAACATACCATAGAGCTTGGTAGGGTATTCGATCTCTGGAAGGAAACCAGGATCCAAACGGAAAGACAAAGCGACCTTGGTAGGTTGATAAAAGTTGGTCTTGAGAACGTGCTTGTTGAAGGTAAGGAACGACTCAAACACAACTTGTTCATGAGCGTTGGATGTCAAGGATCGGATCTTTTGGCTGAGCTCCTCATTGGTGAGCGTTTCAAGACGAGTCAAACGTTGATAGGAGATGGTGGGTGGCATGTTGGATTCACGTTGGTTGACATAGTGAACATTGGCAAAGTTGGCGTACAACAACTTGATCAAATCAGGATAACGCTTGATGATGTCCAAAATGTATTCACGAGTGAAAGTATCTTGGCGAAGACGCTTCTTCATCTTGGACAAAACTTCTTCGTGGATGGGGTTGCGAGCATCAAGGATATTGGTCAAGCTCAAATACTCCTTGCCCAACCGATTCAAAAAGTGTTGTGCAAAGATCCATCCCACGTAACCGTAAACAGCTTCTTGCAAGGACAATTGGTTGGTCTGGAAGAGGTATTGGAATGGTGTGGATGGCAAACAGAAGATGAGCGAGGTCTCCTTGATAACTTGATGAATGGATTGCTCGATAGGGATTTGCGAGCTGTTAGGCACAGGGTTGAGGTAGAGACCAAGAATAGTGACACCATTAGAGAATTGTTCTATATAGAAAACAAAGGTCGTCAGCTTCTTGACATTTCCATGGCAACATCATCATCATCATTCGATATAGCAACTTACCAACATATTTTCGAGTAGAGAACAAGCCATAAAAGTGGTAAAGATCGGACATGGCAGAGAAGAAAGAAGTGGTGCTGCGTTGCTGGTAACCAATGATCAAGCGGCGTTCACGCTTGCCGGGCACTTCATACATCTCAATGACGGGACCTTTACGTTGAAGGACATTGTGCATAACCTTGGAGTACAAGCGAAGGGTGTGGTCGGTGGCCTTACGCAAGAAGCCCTTGTCAGCGACACGAGTGATGTCTTCCATTTCTTCAGCTGATGGGTTGGGATTGACGAATTGACACTTGGTGACAAAGTAGGATCGGAGATCTGGTGTAACGCCATTGAGAGCAGGACCACTGGATCGATAGGACTCGACGCGATATGCGCAAGCAGCAGTAGAAGAATCCAAATACTTTTCATCAATCCTATCATAAATCATAGCATTGTATATTAGCAACTTGTAATCACCTCATCCCCATTATCCAGATCACAAAATAAAACTTACTTCTTCTCATATTGTGGACCTTGTGATTCGGTAACGCCTGGCTTGGATGAATGGATATACACAGATGAATCATCATCTTCCTTCTCGAGCTTGACATCGAGCGCATTTTCATTGCGAGTATAGGCAAGCATCTTGGCACCATAAAGTGACATGACGTGGTTGGCAATGGTCTCCACGGATTCAAGGACAAAGTAGTAGTCATCAATGCCGAGGTTGCTATGCAACGAATCAGTATACCAATCCTTTTCCCATTTCCCTTTGTATTTTAAACTTACTTGTAGAACCAAGACACCTCATTTTGAACAAGCTCCTTTGGGATGAAACCCGTTTGCTCGATCAGGGAAACGACCTTGACCATTTGGCTCTCCTTTTCAGGAAAGACGTTGGCATTGTAGCCATAGCCGTCATCCTGTTCGGTTGTATTAAGTGCGGATCGTGCCAAAGGAGATGCTGTTGACATGGTCAAAAAGCGATAAGTGTATGTATGGAAAAAGAGATAAGGAAAGAAAGGAAAATGTGGAGAAAAATGACGCACAGGATCGGGAAAAACAGTATTTATATTTGAGTTTCGTAATGATGATTGGCTGATCCCGTGGGAACCGCTTGACACTCAGATCGCTGGTTCTTACCCTTTTGAGCGTAATAGCGATAAAGTTAGTTGACCTCGTCGATGCCTGGGACCCGTCTCATTCCCCGCTCCCGCTCCACTCCCGCTAAAAGACGCATCCAAGTGGCGACATTTCATCCTAAATGACATGATTGGCTGATGCTTACGTTATGACAGAGCCGCGGAACAATAGTCAGCGGTCAAGGCGCCTTTATGACGGAAATAGTAGCACATTGCACGCACTCCATTACCCCACGCAAGCCAATAGTCACTCGGCGCCCAAAAAGATGATGTTATGAAACTGGGACTATGTTGCACGGTTCTCTCAACTACTGCTTGCTGCAGCTTCCCCGCACAAAAAAAAGAGTGTTCATAAGCATGATGCACCCATCGTTTCAGCTGCGTCATTTCTGCTGAGATTTTTCGCATTCGGTCTGTTCCTTGTCAAAAGGCCCGGTATCAGATTACAGTATTGCAAAAGTGCCTGTGTATGATGAATGTATGCATCATGGTGCCTGTACATGATACAATGATAACCATTAAAGTCTTCTTGTCATACACTATCATTGACATGGTCGATCCCATGGATCAAATGCATTATGATAAAAAGTGATCTCTTGGCTTATGGGGCAATTAAGAGCTATGTTCATTCATCGTCATGTATACTGTGCCCCATCATCGATGTTGGCAATTGCGTGTTGTTGGGATGATGTTTAATGGAATCATGCCCCAAAAAGTATATACCCGCGGAAGCATGCAGTGTAATAAGCAGTCCGCCAAAAGGTCTTATTGTCTCGTTGTGGTCCCTCGGAACAAGTACAACAGACCCTGGCCGGACCCTTGGTCCCACTAGGAAGCTTGTTACACTTTTTTGGCGCTCAGTTCAAGCATTCGTCGCTTCACCGCTCTCGTCAACCTTAATCGACTCTGTATTTTGTTCTTTCAAGTGCCATCGATTTCCCATTACAGCCTCTTTGGATAAGCGTCTTTAAATGATCAAAGTATGCTGGGTTCTTATGTGTTTTGAAGATAAACGCAGCTACAAGGAGAGGATACGCGTTGCCTATGTACCTGAGCAATCAATGCTTTAAAGAAAACAATTCAAAGATAATGTGGATGAATCGACTTTGTGGTGGGTTCTTAATGACGTGATAGCGTTACAAGTTGACTCTTAAAGCTTCAGCAAATCTCGTCATCTTTGGGGCTGTGTCACTTGCATCATGCTTGAAGGCGTTGTTGAGGTTTATTGCTTGCTTGGAGGTGGTGCTCTTTTAGTCTGTGAGATACGCATGTAAATACCCAGTGGTCGGATCATCAAGTTGGCCCCGACACAATCATCAATGCAGCGTGAAAGGATTGATCCTTTACTTATCCAACTTGAAAGATTGATTCATGATACAAGGGTCTCATTTGTAGTAAGGTTTTCATAGTAGACTTTATTTCAGGTACATGTGTATGTGTGAGGGAGGAAAGGATGATGATGATGGAGGAGTATTTTGATCATGTGCGCACGAGACCAGCAGTAGAAGGATTTCTTCACCAGCTGCTGCTTGGGACGCTTTGATTTCTTATCCCGGTATTTTTACAAGATGGAGGTGCCCCCTGATCTCAAGTACATTGTACCCTACATTCAACGTGCTCAAGAACTTGCTGGGAGAGAACCCATTGTATCGTACTATGGTCTGTACCAAATAGCCATTACGCGTCAATGAATGGGTCGTTTAATGCTGTGTCAATAGCTCAATACTACGCGGCAACGCTCGCTATAAGTCGTGGTCCTAAGAACAAGGAGACAAATACATATCTATCACAGCTGTTGGATCAGCTAGAGCAGGTATAATACATACCATCCTATCGGCATGACAAGCGTATTCAAGGCATCATCATCATCATCCTTGTAGACAAAGGCTAGCTTTGGACAAAACGAGGCGATCACCAATGATTTGGTTGGCTATGCACACATTGAAAACTTTGCTTTGAAGGTGTTTATGAATGCGGACAATGAGGATCGTGCTGGTAAAGCATCCAAGTAAGTAGTATGTAGGATGGATGTTGGTTCTTTTTTTATTAATGCATGAATATCATTATGCAGGAAAACTGCCAAGACCTTCTTGGCATCCTCGATTTTCCTCGAGTTGTTGAAAAGCTTTGGTGAATTGGACCCTGAGGTAAGAAAAGGAGAAGGGAATATATGGTACATGGCTGTTATTTAACATTGTATGATTGGATAGGTGGAAGCCAAGATCAAGTATGCCAAGTGGAAAGCAGCTGACATTACAAAGGCTTTACGTGAAGGACGTGTACCTACACCTGGTGCACCAGGAGATAAAGAAGAGGAGCGAGAAGCGGATGAAATTGTAGCAGCAGCTGCATCTGGTACTTTGGATGAGGATACGGATATGCCTATGCAACCACCTTCTTCTATATCGGAATTTCCTAGTCCACCATCCAACTTTACAGCACCTTTGCAACCATCTCCACCATCTCCTGAAAACGCTCAAAGCTCGACTCCTGTCAGTGGCAACAGCAATCCTCCACCTCCTAGCAATGTATCTCATTCTTCATCACCGGCACCACAACCACCATCTCAGCCACCTACTCAAGCATCTCCACCACCACCTCCACCACCACAACAACAGCAGCCGCAGCAACCACCTTCGCATCAACCTGCACCTGCGCCAATCGCAGCTCCAGCTCCAGTACCTGTAGTGCAACAACAGCAACCACCACCTCCACCGCCTACATTAGTTGATCCAGCAGCCATTGCTTCAGCACAAAAGCATGCAAAATGGGCCATCAGTGCACTCAACTATGATGATATCAAGACTGCCCGTACACAATTACTTGATGCACTTAAGGATCTTGGATTTAGTCAGGATAACAACTTTGGATATTAAAAGACAAGCATTTGAGCACTTTTTATGTATTCATTTCACGTTGCTTTGCTAATGACAGTGGTACATAATCGGGATACATTGGATGACCATTGGTCCATAGCTTCGTATCGCATGGCATCAGTTGATCTAGAATGGGGAAAAGATTCATGTTAGAAAAGAGTGGAGTATAGCTTTTTCCTTATTACCTTTGTTCAAGTTCAAGTCGTTGATTGACCTGATCGATCTGGCCGGAAATCTTTTTGTCCAGAATGAGACCAACAGCTAACTCTTCCACTTCTTCAACGGTAATGTTAAGACGCTGAACAAAAGGATCCCATGTTAGAAGCTTTGTTGTGTTGCCTTCATCTCCTTTTTTTACCTTTGCAATAAACGATAACTCGACACGTGTGTATGGCTTGATGAGCTTCACGAGGACCAAAGTTCGAATGTTCCTGAGCACATCATCGATGTAGTCCCGGATAAACGAATCACCCATGATGCTCTGGCGATTGACTAAAAGAATCAACCAAATCAATCCACTGCAATGCGACCATCCTTGTTCAAAGCCAAACATTTACCTTTAAGAATACGTTCAAATTCGCCAATGTCCTTACGTTGGTAAGCGCTCACAAGATTGGTCATGGCAACAATTTCCCTATCATTCTTGTACCTATATCATAATAAATTGAGCTACATGAAATGAAAATGATAGAACCAGCAAGGTCACTTACGGCTTTGTCTCCTGCGAGTCGAATGGATTGATTTGGGAATCCGTCAGCATGTTAGCAAGGACGAGGTACCTATGCTGGATCATTCAGTCATTCGTGTATGCTTGCACATCAATGACAAACTTACTTCAACACCTGGATACGTTGAGGGCTGCCAGCTTCATCGTAGTTTTTGAATGATTCGAAAAAGTCCGTTTGCGCATTATCCCATTCCTCTGTAAATAAAAGATAGATCAATCAATACCCAATAACATCCTATAAAGCATCCAACTTACTTTCCCGCATATGCATCTTTCCACCACACTCACGAATGACACCCATGATACGAGGATGGGGTATGGCAGATTTGACACCCATGCATTGATGATAGAGTTCCTATTGTTACCCTTATAAGTACAATGAATATCGACATGCCTTGTTGCTTACCTTGAGCTTTTTGTTGTTCTTGGTCTCGGTATACATTTGAATCTCCAAAGCCAGCACTTCAAGAAGATGAGTACCTTTACGCTGATGATCGGTGCCATCCTCAGTTTCACATGCAGCGCGTAATTCCCGTAAGATCTCAAGAGATATAGATAGTCAGCATCCATCTACTATTGTGATCGAATCCCATAATCACTCACCTTGGTCAATCTTCCGTACTCCTTTCGATCCAACCATAGCTTGGCAAGTTTCAGGTTTGTCTTGACCCATAAACGCTATCATATCCCTTTGTTACATAAAGTTCGAATCGTATGCATGGAGTAACTTACCTCGTTCTTCATTTCGGATAATGCTTCAAGTGATACTTGATAGAATTGCTCCACAAATGCCATATCGTCTGCCGTTGAGACATAGTCGAGAATGTTGTTGATACTCTTCTCGCTGTAGTTTCGAGTCACAGCTGATTTGGTGTATGTCAAGAGTTGCTTGTAATAACGTAGGGTCTGAAACATGATTCATTTATCAGTGAAAAACGTGCCTTTTGTCATTTGATCATTCACTTCACTTACATCTTGGTGTTTATGCAAATGGAAGGAGATCTTGGCCATCTGTTTTAATGATTTGAATCCCCTATTCATGAAACAGGTTTAGTATGCCATGTCGCCATCGATGATCCATCCATGTCCAATATGCCACTTACCAGTCGCCCTTCTCCTCCTCGGCATCCACCACGCCCTGGAATTCTGTAATAGCACCCTCGGGATCATCCTCCTTTCGAGCTATATCAAATCCAGTATGAGTATAGAGTCTATCTATTGATATGAGTCTACTCATGAGGATACCTTTGGCGTTGTAATATCTGTTTTCGAGATCGGCATCGGGTTCTTCGTCATCGTCGTCTTCGTACTCAAAGTCGTATTCCTGAACAATGACGCGTCAGCATCAAGAATTGGGGCTAAGGTGTAATGCTGTTGTGACATGCCTGGTCGTCGTCTTCGAGCATAAAATCGTCATCGTCGCTCATATTGAATAAGTGGAGTGGGAAGTAAAAGAAGAGTGAGTTGAATGAGAGGGCGCATGATTTGGGATTCGTGACTCTTATCAGCTACGCATCTAGTCCAACCACGCCTCCTCCCCCTCCCCCACCCCCCACCCACAAACACACGCACATACATACACACGCTAGCAATGATTTGACGTTTCGCTATGTAATCTTTAATTCCCAAGTCGCTATTTATTTCATATAGATCGATTAGCACATGCATGATGATACTTACTATAATGTATGCAGCAGACAACTTATAAAGGGAGAATGAGGGGGTGTGTTCTTTGATGATGTTATAATAACAATAATGCAGGATGGACATTCTACAATGAAAGGATCATTCATGTTGATGGAGAAGGGTGGTGGATGGGTGGGTGGAGTCATAGTGTTGGATGCTGCTGATATTGAAAATCCTGGCTTGTTCTTATTGCTTACATCTCTCTCTCTTACATTTCTGCAACACTTTGGGTTGAAAAAGAACCGCATTGTTTCTCGCACAAACCAGCTTCCCATTTATATTTTCTTCGGTAAAAGTACTCTTTCTTTTACACACAACACACCCCATTTCTTCTTACTCGAGTCCCATTCTACAGCATATAGAACTCCTGATGCCAACTGCCACCACGCACGTTAGTGCTTCAGACCCTAATAATGAAGACGCGAGGAGTACCAGCAGCACATTGGTCAATGGCGAACACAGCGCACGCAACGACAATGACGACGTACGATCCACCACTGAGCAACAACAACGACACACACCAACCACAGGCGTAGTGCGACATGGATTTGACAATGCAGCCTACGAAGATGACGTTCTAAGCTTCCTCCATTTCTCTGAGAGGCGTCATGAAACCAATGCCAAACACAACGTTGCTGTGCGACAAGTGTCGCTCGACTGGGTAACGTTTCCATATCCTTTCTTCTCTTTTGAATCCTTGGCAACTGACGAATGTCTATTTTCTCTTTATTTAGCGTCTACGTGAGAGAATTAAGACTGTGTCAGGTAAGCGAATGAATAGGAATGCATCCATGAAGAGGAGGTTGTTAATATGGGGCATTTAGGTCTATTGGTCATTTGCTTGAATATCGGCACCGATCCTCCGGACATTGTAAAGACGAATCCATGTGCGAAGCTCGAATGTTGGATCGATCCATTTCTACTTGTGCCACAAAAGTCATTGGAGGCGATTGGCAAGAATCTTCATACGCAATATGAGAATATCAATGGGCGAACACGATTCAAGTTGTCATTGGATCCATCCGTGGAAGAGACTAAGAAGTTGTGTTGCCAAATGCGGAGGACAGCCAAGGAGGAGCGGATTTTGTTTCACTACAATGGCCATGGTGTACCCAAGCCAACGGCGAGTGGAGAGATTTGGGTCTTCAATCGCAACTATACGCAGTATATTCCAGTATCCCTCTATGATTTACAACTATGGTTGGGATCTCCTGTGATCTATGTATGGGATTGTTCATCAGCTGGCAACATCGTCAATGCATTTAATCGATTTGCGGAGCAGCGGGATGTGGAGGCTGTCCAAAACGCCCAACAACATCAAACAGCATTACCTGCTTCAGCATGGCGTGATTCGATTCAGCTCGCAGCTTGTGGACCGAACGAGACATTGCCCATGAACCCTGATCTTCCAGCAGACGTCTTTACAGCATGCTTGACAACGCCTATTGAAATGTCGCTAAGATGGGTTGTCATGCGTAATCCATTATTGGCCAAGAACATCACCATGGATATGGTATTACGGTTACCAGGTCGTGCTGCAGAACGTCGTACTCCACTTGGTGAGCTGAATTGGATCTTTACGGCTGTGACGGATACAATTGCATGGTGCGTGTTACAGGATCAACCCGAGTTATTCAAACGTCTCTTTCGACAAGATTTGATGGTGGCTTCCATGTTTCGTAATTTCTTGTTGGCTGAACGTATCATGCGCTCTTACCAATGCACCCCCATGTCAACGCCTGCATTACCATCGACACATGATCATCCAATGTGGCATGCATGGGATCTAGCGGTGGATATGTGCTTATTCCAATTACCTCAACTACTGGCAGCAGAAGAAGGTGGCACCCCCTATGTCTATCAGCCTAGCACATTCTTTGCCGAGCAATTGACAGCATTTGAAGTATGGCTCGCCAAGGGAGCTGTCAACAATCCCAAGATACCTGAACAGTTACCCATTGTGCTTCAGGTGTTGCTATCACAAGTACATCGACTACGAGCTTTGATCCTACTCAGCAAATTTTTGGATTTGGGACCATGGGCTGTCAATGCAGCTCTCTCAGTGGGCATCTTCCCTTATGTGCTCAAGCTATTGCAAAGTCCAGCTGCCGAACTCAAGCCTGTATTGGTATTCATTTGGGCACGTATTCTTGCTGTCGATCGATCTTGCCAAAATGACTTGCTCAAGGATCATGGATTCGCCTATTTTATCAACATCCTTACACCCAACGATGCCATGCTTAGCATTCCTCATGTTTCTGAACACCGTGCCATGAGCGCCTTTATTCTCTCTGTATTTTGCACCAACTTCCGCCTTGGTCAGCAAGCATGTTTAAGAGCCAATGTGATAAGCGCATGTTTGGCACATGTCAAGGATTCGGATGCATTATTACGACAATTTATTTGCTTGTGTCTTGCTCAAGTGTGGATGAACAACAAGGAAGCCAAACAAGCTGCCATTCTTGAGAATGCCCATGAAAAGCTATGTGCCATGCTTTCGGATAGTGCACCTGAAGTTCGAGCAGCAGCCATGTACGCCCTTGGCACTTTTCTCGGTGATTCGAACAAGTCTGAACAAGTTGTTAATATCGAGCACAATATTGCTATTTCAGCACTTACAGCAATGTCGGATGGCTCTCCTGTGGTTCGCCGAGAATTCATCATTGCCATCTCACACCTTGTTCATCAAGCGGGTGCAGCCAAATTCCTTGTTGCAGCTAATCAGACCATTGAAGAAGATCAGCCACAAACTCAACAACATCATCATCATCACCATCACCACAACAGATCATCGACGACCCCATCAGCAGGTAGCAGCAGTGTTCGCGGGCGAACACCAGCATCATCATCATCATCTTCATCAGCCGTGAATACCAATAGTGGTGGAGGAGGAGGAGGTTCGGACAACCATTTCGGATCAACGAGTTATGATTCTGTATACGCTGTGCTATGGAAGGCATTATTGAATTTATCAGTGGATCCACATCCTGAAGTAGCAAAAGCAGCAGCTACGGTTGTCGACCATATCAATTCGGTACTTTTGAGCACGCCTTCCATTAGCGAATATGCCAGCTCGGTGGTTCGTGAATCGATGTTGCAATATTCAGCTTCGGATCATCACCAACAATCAGCCAACATGGGTCCTGGTATGATGGATCGATCACGTTCATATCACCAATCTCCTCATCATGATGATCATCGTCCCATGGGTACAGCTGCTGCACAATTACGACGTCCTACAGCACTTACTCGTTCAGCATCCTTTGCATCTACGTTACGCACTATATACAACTTTGGCAATGCTTCACTCAGTACGACCGCTTTGCAAGAACCTACAACAACAACGCCTCGATCATCACTCGACAACAATAACCGCCACTCCCTCGGGAATTCCATTCCTAAACGCAACGCTATCACACAACACAATACACCTGTCGGCTCACCTCGTAACTCATTGAGCCCAGAGCAAAACAACAACAACACAACGCAAGGTTCATTGCCTTTGATTTCCGAATTTTATGATTGGAGCTGTGAATACTTTACTGGACCACAGATGAGAGTAAGCGTTCAAGATCATGGATGGGAAAGGTATGGATCAACTTATGGTTTGGTGTAGGCAACTGAATCGGAAGAGCCTGGTAGCGTGGTCTATACACAAAGGAAATGGCGTCGTAGCAGGAATGAAAAGATTATCTTTGAATCTCAAGCAACTAAAACAAGAGCAGGTAAATCGAAAAATGGAAGCATGTTATAGAGGAGGAGATCATTAATGGAATGATTCTCTATATAGCCGATACAAGATGGGATGATCAGTTGGCCTCTCTCCATAATGAAACGGAAGCAACACACCTCCTATTCCATCAATTCGAACCACATCTCGTCGCTGCGGATGCATACAATTATTTAGTGTAATTTATCCAGAACCGGGAAAGCACAAGTGGGAGGCAACGTGATCTAATCCATGTTTCATTCTTTAGTGTTTGGGATTGGAAGACTTCCACACCATTGAGTGTTATTGATAATCGAAATCCATCGCATAGTCGGATCACGGATATGAAGTTTATCAACGAAGATGATGTAGCTATCCTGCTGACGGCTTCAGGTAAGCAAAAGATGGGTGGAAAAAGAAAAAGTCATCACCATCATCATCTTACCCTCTCTTTCTCTCTCTCTATAGATGATGGTGCTGTACGGTTATGGAAGAATTACGATGGTTCAGAGCAAGAGGAAGCACAATTAGTGAGTGCATGGCGTGCGCTCAAGGATATGGAAAAGAGCAGCATGCAACAAAGTGGCCTTGTGTGTGATTGGCATCAAGAGCGTGGCACATTGTTTACTGGTGGTGATGCACGTTTGATAAAAGTGTGGGATGTCCATCAAGAAATGCCTATCATGGTAAGTTTATCTTTTTCCTTTCTTGATCCCTATTTACTAAAGTTGTTGTGTTGCATAGGATATTGCCACTCAATCCACTGCATGTGTCACCAGCATTACGAGCGATCAAATCAGTGGTAACATTTTGGTTGCAGGCTTTGGCGATGGCATGGTGGGCGTCTATGATCGTCGGTTAAGAACATCGTCAGCGTAAGTGACTATTACGCAAGAGACGTGATGATGATGATGATGATGAAAAACTGATAATCTTTATTGTTTTAGCATGGTGCAACGATGGGAGGAGCACAAGGCTTGGGTGACCAGCGTGCATTTGCAGCGGGATGGTACCAGAGAACTGGTATCAGGAGGTTTTGCTGGTGACATTAAGGTGTGGGATATTCGTGAACCCTCTTCATTACGTACGATCGAGGCACATACGCACGCTGATATGACCGCGTTGGCTGTTCATGATCATAGCCCTGTGATTGCAAGGTAACTTTGTGTGGATCTATCAGCATGAGATGTATGTATACTGATGAGTTGTGCCAATAGTGCTGGTGATGATCATGTCATCAAAGTATGGAACGTGAATGGTAACCCCTTATCTACAATTCGCCCATCCTCTGGATTCCTTGGTCAAAGAAACGCTTTTACTCGCTCCCTCGCATTCCATCCCCATCTCATGGTTATGGCGGCTAGTGGCGATAATGGATCTATCACGGTAATACATATAGCATTGATGGATATGGGAGAGATTCATTATGCTAACGGGTCCTTTTTCCTTTTTGTAGCTCTATCATGCCCACAACACTTTGACGCATCTCTCATAATTTCATCTTCTATACTATTACTGATACAAAGCAAGAAGCTCTCAACCATCACACACGCACACGCTCATACACACGAAACCCTATATACTACATCCATGTTTAAACTATTGTATACCAACCATTGATTGCTTTCTACATGAATTTGTATTTTTTTCCATGGACCCATGACCGTGGTAAAATCTGCTGTCAAATTGCGCCATTTAAAGCGCTGTTAGGTGGGCTGAATGAATGGCTATTGGCTCGTGCATATGAAGAATATTTTATCCAGTGAGAGCGGGGGAATGGCCGCGATGGGTCGGGAATAGAGGAAATGATATCAAGATAGGAAAGGTTGAACGTACACGTGGCCATCCGACCAGGCACACTGATAGCATCAAATGGAAAGAAGAATAATAGGGTATATCCTTAATGAATGTTTACTATTATCAGATGCTGCATTGACTGTGTATAGTTGTTGCTTTGATATAAACATAAAGATTTTCATGCTTGATGATCTGATAATCATCGCGTTGAAACGTGCGAGGATTGAGTACAGTGGTGATGAAAGCATCGATATGCGGGGATACATCGGGTATAAAAGCCGTTAGACAAACGATGTTGCATTTTTGGATAAGGGACCGAGCAAAACAAATTTCATTTACAAAACATCGGCATCCATCCTCACAATCAAGACAATGACCATGGTGAGTAAAAAAAAGGGTTCAAAAGGAAAAAGAAGAGGAGAGAGGATAAGAAAAGAAAAAAGGATTGAGAGAATTAAGCTACGGGGAGCAGGAGGAGGACCCTGTACTATGCTTTGCAGTTACTAGCTTACTCACCCGCTATTATTAACATCCATCACCGTTGTTATCTTTTTTGCTTGGTTTCATTCATAATTCTGGCCCCTCCTTCTCTTCCCTCCTCTCTCACTTTTATTATTTCTACCATCCTTGTCGATCTTTTTTTCCCTTTTCTCTATTCCTTTTGACTTGTTCACCACACCACAAAAAGTCGATGCTGCTTACAAACGACGTTATCTTGGATTCAGCAAATGTGCTATTGGACGAAGCGAGAGCTATCAATGACTGCGCCCAACGATTATTCAGCCATGAAGCATCCCGTGAAGGTTATCGAACCGCGATCGATCTCTTTTTGACAAGTCTTGAGCAAGGTGGCAAGATTGTAGTAACGGGTGTGGGCAAATCGGGCAAGATTGGTGAAAAGATCGTGGCGACCATGCTGTCACTTGGTACCCATGCCATGTTTCTGCATCCAGTTGAAGCAATGCATGGCGATCTCGGTGCCGTTCATGCCAAGGATATTGTACTTGCACTTTCATACTCGGGGAATACTGAAGAGCTTATGCGTATCGTCCCAAGTCTCGAACATCGTGGTGTCCCAATAGTCGGGTTGGGTGGCAATCCTCATTCACAGCTTGCCAAATGCTCTGCCGCTTGGATTGATGCTCAAGTTGGCAGTGAAGTGTCCGAGATCCCTGCACCAACCAGTTCTACAACACTCGCACTCGCACTAGGAGATGCCATTGCTATCACATTAGCACGACAAAAAAAGTTTACGACGCATGGATTTGCATTGAATCATCCAGGTGGCTCCCTAGGAAGGAGGCTATTGCTCAAGGTCCAAGATGCTATGGTTGCTACCACTCAAGTGGCTACTGTACTACCCACTGCATCACTTGATCTCATTATTATGGAGATGACCAAGCATCCAAAAAGTGGGGGTGTCGTTGTCGTAGAGCCATTACAGCAAAATCACACTCGTCGAGATCCATCTGGTATGATTTCTCCCCCATCAAGTGTTGCATCAGAGGATGGTGACGCATCAGCTATGTCTTCAACAACGACCAATCCAGACGAATCAACACCATCGGCAGACGTCAGAGCGACATCATTGACTAAGGCGGAAGAAGAAGAAGAAGAGCAACAACAACAACATCATCAAGATGATAAGGAGCCTGCTATGAAAGTGATTGGTGTCATTACACACAGCAACGTTCATCAAGTCCTCAAGACGGGTGCACGCGAAACCATCTTTGACATCAAAGCACGCGACATTATGACCCTAGATCCAGTCGTATGTGCCACCAACGATTTGGCTGTTGAAGCTCTCAAACGCATGACGACCCATAGCACGACCGGCAAAGATTTACCAATGCTCCCGGTTATAGATACCACTGATAAGCGAACTCCCTGGCGAGGCGTTGTCACTCTCAAGGATTTACAGGAGTTGTTTTAAAACGTTAACATACACACACACACTTTCTCCCTCTCCTTTTTCCACATACCATATATACACACGCACACGCACACGCACGCTCTATTCTCCCTGACTCGTTTGTCCTTTATCTGATCCATTATGTTCCCCTTTTCCCCATCCGCATTAGTCATTTGTTACTTTGATGATATCATCCCCCAACTCTCTTCGTTGCATTATCTTTATATAATATTACATCCGTTGTTTTTAATCCTTCTTGTACAAACTTAAGGTCGAAATTGGGTCTTGTTGGCGTATAAAGAGATAGGGGGTTGAGGAGACCATTATCGACTGTGCGAGTCGTTTTACCTGCATGCTTTGCAAATTCATGCATGATCCCAATCCCTTTTTTGGCAAGGACACGTGGACCATTGTTTGCCACAACGTTGACAGCCTATAATAAGATGATTGCTATGCCTTTGCCATTTGCAGCAATAGTACTTGCAAACAAGGATCATGTTATTTAACGGATTCATGTTATTACATACACGTTTTAATTGGCATTTAGCTTGCAGAAGGCTTAAACGTAAATGAAGCAAGAGGTAACAACATTCAAAGGGGATGCTGCTGAGCACAGTGGGATCCTTTTCGCGCAAGAAATCTTTGTTGCAATGTCACATATGGAAGCAATTTCAAACGAAATAAAAGCTAATCTATTAATAGTTGTAAGATGCTGCTAGTATATAGCTTGGTTGTCACATCCTTTAGCAGTGATTGATTTTTCATGGTGCAATGGCTGCTTCGAAAGTAAAAAGCGAGTTTCCCACCTTGTCCTCAAAGTCAACTTCAAATAGAGATTTTTCAAGCTTGCAATGTTGTGAAGATTGTCGCCAACAAGGCGTTGCCTTCTTGTCGCCATTCCCCATAGTCACTTTGATTCTGCGGCACGTGTTTTTTATGCTCGACTCGAGACCGATATCCTTTGCAACATCAATGATTGTTGGTATCGACTTGACGATAGCTAATGCTCGATCTACGTTTTGGTCGTCCTCAAATTGCTGTGTTGAAGGAGGCGTCATGTTATAGCAAGCAACAGTGTAAGGAAAGAAAAGCTAATCCATCATTTTTTTCTGATCAAGGAATAAAGGTATGCATCACATGTCATCATTATGACGCCACCATCACCCACCAAGGACAATTGATCACGGCCATCAATACATGCTGATGGGCTACGTCCACTTTTATTGATAGGCTGTAGGCTGTAGTCATTTTAGTGATGCAGCTCTACATGCTTGAACCCGCATATGCATGCATTGCTTGTGATGATTTACTACACGACAATAGGGCTCAAGTAGCATACATGCTGTCATGAATAAGATATTCGCCGTGTATTATTACATTGGGTTTTGGAAAGAGAATAAAAGGGCGGGGGAATCGATATAGGTCATTCTGTACAATTATTCTATACAAGTGTTATTGTTGCACTTTTTGCACAAAGAGCTCGCTAACAAGTGCAGTCTTTCGTCTGCTCAAGAGATCCTTTTCGCTTGTCACGATATGATCAAGGTGTGATGTCGCAGCAACCACTGCCTTGGCAATACCAGGTTGTTGCTGATCCAGGGATTTTGGATATCCATTAATATTGGGTACTGCTAACCATTGATGCTGTTGTTGTTCATGCACTGGTGAACCAGAGCGTGCTGAATCGGTATCAGAAAAGGTGTCAGCAGAGGGTCGACCTTCTGCAATCTCCAAAACCCAATCCCCAATCGTTTGTGTAGCGTGTTTGGCCTCTGGTAAAAAGGCCATCATTTGCAAGAATGCGTGACTCATTCCTTCAAGGAACTTGACTTTAACGGTATGGTCTCCAAGGATCGGGTCATCATCATCACGTTGCTCTTCACGACGTCGTTGTTGTTTAGCTTGACGAATACGACCACCAAAGATCACTGTGTCATCGACAAATGGATCCTTTTCACCACACATCATGTATGTTTTTGGAAACTCGGCAAGTAATTCAAAGGGTGCGACCACAGGGGAAAGAAGGTAATCGGATTCAAAATCAGGGTGTGCATGAGGACCCAAGTACACTACATAAACATGTATCGGTTAGCCTTTGGTTTACCTAAAACAACCATGGATACTTACAAATAGCCATTGCGCGCATCTATAGGAAACAGTAGTGATGATGTTAGATGATGAATGAATGAATCCATTAATTGATTTACCATCTCTGCCGTAAGAATACGGTCATTAAAGAAGCTCATACGACTTGTCATGGCCAAACGTGATGATTCCCAATCGGTCTTGACTTCACTCAGCTCTTGTATACGATCACGAACATGTTTCTTTTCTGATGCATTCTCTTTGCCGGTATTGGCACCATCAACAGGGGTCATGCCAAGTGCACGTTTCCATGGCGACGGCTTCTTGTCCACATCGGGTACGACACTGAGTGGGCTAGCATGGCTTAAATGATCCTTCGATTCAAGAAGGCTCATAAGCGATTTGGATCGAATCATTTTGGTGGTGGATTCTGATCGAATGAGTGACAGCTGACCGGTAGTCATCCAACATGTCATTTCGAAATCGAGTGCAGGATATATAAGCACCAAGCCTTCTGGCATAGGTAGCAGCTTGCTAGTGACATCCTCTTCTTCATCGTCAGCTTCCTCTTTGAGCAGCTTGTTATGATCAAGCAATTTTAAGCTTACTGCAGCTGCTAGGTTACCACCCCTAAAAAAAGAACACAATGAGACCAATGCATTGATTGTATCCATACAACACAATGACTTACGCAGAGTCACCCACAAGAACAACCTTGATATCCTTGTCACCTGAAAGCCCAAGGAAGCGACCACGCTGTTGGATCAAGGAGACGTAAAAATCAAAGCATTCATGGACCGCCCATGGATACGGATACTCGGGTGCCTTTTTGTAGTTCACGCTAACCACTGGTAAGCCTGTTTGTTTGGCCCATGCATATAATGCATCTTCGTGACAGGGAGGTGGCATTGATACAAATCCTCCACCTGGATATTGCAATAGTACAGTTGTTTGTTGTGCAAGCGATTCGGGTGAACCCGAATAAAAGAAATGAAACTCGGTGGGTGGTAAATAAGGTGATGGGCGGTCTACATGCATCACCTTGTGCATTGTAATTTTAGGACGTAACAACTTAGATGACCACGCAAGGATTGGATTGTTGGCTGCTTTTTCCCATGAAAGGCGGATTTGATCAATAGACATGGTTGCTCTCACACGTCGTACGCGTTCCTCGGCAGCATCAGCAAATACAAGATAATACATGGTAAAGAGAATCGAGCATGTATGACGCAACCAAGCGGGTCTCAGTGGCATGGCTGTAAAAAAGCCGGCATCCAAAGCTGTCAAAATCCAGGTTGCTCGGTAAAAATTTCGTTTGTACTACAATCCCTCATCACATTAGCGTCGTGTTCATTCATAAATCAAAGAATGGATGCACATTTACCAATCGTGCTTGTGGTTCAGGAGCTGAGGAGAAGAAAAAGGCAAAAAGAATTAGCACTTGCATACGCATATGCATACATCATTCACCCCCTTGAAGGGCGTTTGTTATACATACCATTTAAGCCGACCAACAAAAATAGGTTTTGTAAAAGGTAATGCGCCATCCATGACCCAAGTGCAATCTTCCAAGGCGATGAGCCAGCTATATGATGGATGAAAGAGATAAGGGTGAGGTGCCGATGCCAGTGATGGATGTATTACACGCATCATGTTATACCTGACACGTGGTTTAGTTTTCTAATGAGGCGTGGCAAATGGCCTGTTTTTCCTTTCAGTAATACCCATATGCTATTGTTGCAAATAGTGTGAGATGGATGTTCCATACAACGATGTTCGCTGAAGGATTCTACTATGGTGCGTGTAGTCATTTTCTTACCCAAAGAATAACGTCAATATGACTTGGGTTCGTTTCCAGTTAGCTGACGGCTTTCCAACCAAATGGTCCAGCATGATTATCTAGCGGATTGGGTGGATTGCAGTTGAAAAAAGGAAAAAGAAAGCCGAGTGCACACATCAAGGAGAAAGAGAAAGGCGCTGTATTTGAATGACGCAGGTAAGTTTTTTCACATGTCAATGAAAGCGTGGGTCACAAGCTTTGACTTTATCCGCTGAACCGAGAAGAGCCATTTTGCCCTTTTACATCTATTCCAGTGTTCTATATTCATGATCATTCTAGTATCAGTGAGACCCGTGGCTCGTCAACCTTGCATAATCACGTATTTTAAACATGCGAACATATGCCTTTGTGTTGTGATCATCACTGCTGCATCCTCAAGGTTACACAGATCCTTGTACGAGTCTACAATATCTATGCGGGGTAAATAAGATACGTCTTTTCGGTTCTGCTGCTATTGGTATTTGCCGTTTGCAGTACCGATTATATATGCAGTCTCTTCAGCATGATTGGGTAATTGGATCCCTTATCTTGTGCTGCGTGTTTTTTCTTTCCCCTTTTCTTATCCACTCGTGGACAAAGAAACACAACACACATGATCGTTGTTATTGTCATTCCAAACAGTGTCACGAGATGATGTCATTGGTGCACCAATGGGCTTATATAGATACGTCAGCCAACCACATAGCATGTACTATGGTATGAGGGGACATAAAAACAGGGTCAAGGATAGGATTACCCTTGATGATTTGATTGAGCAACGCTGCAATAGTGAATACATCGACTCGTATTAGTACGATAAACGCATCATCTATGTCCATTCCGTTTATAGCCTCTCCTACATTTGCAAGCTCCCACTCGAAAGCTCATAATGAAGCACAGGGTCTTTATAAGACAAAGTTGATCAGCGTATCCAAGAGCACATTGTGTGAAAGTTTCAGGATCAACAGGAACAACCTCAATAACAAGGATTGATGTACAGTGTTCATGCATTTATACAAGAGGTGTCCGACCTATTTCATTTCCACTTCTTCCGCTCCCACAACTTCTTCACTCTTCCTCCCATTCTCAACTGTTGCCCCATTCAAGTATACAGCTACCACCTGCGAACGATTGTTTTGCTTCAACCCATCATGTCGATCCTACGACTCTCTTGATCCGATTGTCTTTGACTGAATGGCAAGTCCATGGCGTGTGCACCTGCTCAACACCAGCGTTTCTTGACACTTCACCTCTCTTGTTCAATCCTCGACCACTATCAAACGTAACAGCATGCATTACAGCAGCTGCTATTAGCAATGTCTTTGCGCCATTGTATCAAACAGCGTTCACAATCTTGACACTCTACAATACACGCTCTTGCACTCTTCTCTGCCACCACCAAACGTAACAGCAGTCGAGGCCCTTTACTCCATTGTCTCAAGCTACCTGCAGCAACCTTTCTTACAGCTATTTTCACGTGGACAGCATATAGCCATTGTATAGAGGCAGCTTTTTTACTGCAGCAACTTGCTTCAATACAAACGAATTCCTATGGATGATGCCATATCAGCCATCAACTACACTTCACGATACAAGCATTCTTCACTTGATTGAGCTGCAATAGAAAATGACCAAGAAGTGATTGAACAACAGCCGGATGGAAAGGGGAAGCAATCACGGGGGTTCTTTGTATCAACATGTTGGACTTGCAATGGTTATGGATGGATGCAATCAAGTACAGTGATAGGTGATCCTGAAAATGTCATATTGGTTACGTGGCACGTCGTCAGCAGGGAAGATGGATCATGTCGCGTGGATACGGCTGAGGCTGATGATGGATTGGATGGCATGGATGAGAGGGCTTACATCTAGACGAAAGCGATTTGCCACCATGGATGATGTTGGGTATTGGAGTCAAGGCACGTACAGCAACTGATTTGCAATCATGGATGAAGATGCTTATGACGGCAGCAACCAAGGATACAATGACACAACAATGGCACCCACTGATTCTATGCGATCCGCTTGGTTCGTTTCTGGAATGAAAGGGAGGATAGGAACTTGAAGGGCGGGAAGTGATATTGGATCATCCACATCATTGTATCGAGACGCTTTTGTTCTTTCACACATTACATTCATTAAGGCTCCCTTGTTCGTATGCTGATAATAGACGATAGGCAGTAGCAATTCTTAGGATTGTACATAGATTCAAATAGAAGCTTGTATTCTCAAAGATAATAAACCCATAGCAATGGTATCCAACAATAGTCTTTGTTGCAGAAGCTTGGTCCATACTCCATAGAAAGCTTAAATCAGAACATTTAAGAAAGAGTGAGCTCCCATACAATATCGCACGAGTACATACATACGCTTACCTATGATAACATTCAGCATGCGCTATCTTGTATGTATAGCCTTCATAGGTACGTAACCTGGAGATAGACAATACCATACCCCTCACATACCTGCACACAAAATACCCCCCAATGCACTGATCATCTTTAGCTTATTGACCATGCCATGGTTGACATGAAAAAGATACCATATGGGCTACCATCGGCGGGCCTTACTACAGGGGAAACTATCTATTATGCACTCTCCACCAATAGGACCGACTCTTCAACACCTGCCCCTGAGTTTGTGACACAATCACCTCCTTCTGCGTCTTTTGCTCTGCCAGGGTCCAGCTTCTTGACAATGAACAAAGACCACTTTTCATATAGCATCACGCTTACAAACATAAAGGTGCCTGTATCTCCAAACTTTACAATGAAACGTGGGGTTTTTATTAGAGCAATGTGCTCGGCTTGGCCAACAGCACCTTGTGTGAAAGTTTCACGTTCAATGTCGCAAACAGCCCAAAAAATATTTTTTGGTCGTCGTCGTCGAAGAGGTTGACCCCATGTCTTCCGCGAATTCAATCAAATCGCCTGATAAGGAAACAGGCACCCAATCTAGTACACCACCTATATCTTATGCGAGAGCTGCTCGCGTTCAACGTCCTACTGCAATTCGAGAATCTTTGACCAGCAATGCACTTGACAAAACCACCCATTCCAATGTGTGGAAAGTTGGTGGATCCCCTGCTTCGTGCCCGAGTTTGTTTGACTTCACTTCTCGCACCGAAAACCGTTCAACACTTCTTCGTCACATAAGTGAAAGCTATCCCGATAACTGTGTAGCACGTCTGCACTCAGATCATTCACGCCGTATTGTTGAGCTATTCATTGATGATTCATCCTTGTACGAAAAAGCCTGCAAAAATGGTTCACTTCTCTGGTTCTCGTATCTTACCCACTCGGCCTTTATCGGAAAACGCTCACATCATCAACATTCGTCTCAGCAACCTGCCATTCACATCTAGGGAAAAACTAGCAGATGGTATTCGACAAGCACTCGCACCCTTGGTAAGATTCTAGATCATGGTATTCTTCGTGACCAGGACTCCCACTGTTTATGGGACATGGTTACGCAACATTAAACGTTTCAGCCTCACTCGATTTCCTCCCACTCACACACACACGATTGCTTGGCCCAACTCCGCCGACTTCTTTTATGCAACATGGGCTGAAATGCCATTACATTGTCTACACTGTCATCGTTCCGCTTATTTCATCATGTCCTAGTCATCCAAGTCAACGTCTTTGCTGGTCATGTGGCTCAGGCCATCGTGCAGCAAAATGTTCTTATCATCGCACCCCAGCCAACCAACAACAAAGAACCACACGTGCCACCATCGCCTCCCCATCGCCCACACTTTCTTCGCCCACAGCCACGACTCCCTGATGTTTCAATGCATTCTGATGACCTTTCCAATCGTGAAGCTCAACGACCAGCTTATTGTCGACTTTATCCCACCTCAGCTCAATACTGACCCTAACGCCAAACCTATCACTGGTCGCCAAATGCAGACTACTTAACCGCCTGTTCCCTATTTTCCGACGAAGCAAGAACCATTACTGAAACACTGACCAGCGTATCTTATGACAGACTTTATGCTACACTTCGGCCACAAGGGAAAGCGTTCCCCTTTTCGTTCTCTTCTTTGCATCGGAAAGTGTCTCTTCGAGTCACAATGATCCGCCGTTTGGATCTATTTTCTTCAGTTAGTCTTCTTTACTTTCACATTGCTGTATCATCTGGGGTATCACTCCTCGACATACTCCCAATAAAAAATCGAGGCAAATCAAGCCTCCCTATAACGAAGAGGTTGACCCCTGATCCAGTCGGCTGGTAGCACATTATGGTATCCGGGGATTGGCAAGCTTGATCGTGAAACTGGCCACACAAGGTGCTGTTGCCATACACGGCTCTAATAAAAACCCCACGTTTCATTGTAAAGTTTGGAGATACAGGCACCTTCATGTTTGTAAGCATGATGCTATATGAGAAGTGGTCTTTGTTCATTGTCATAGCTAGATTCCTGAGCCAAAGATGCAGAAGGACCTCTTGGGTAACTCAGCTAAAAAGTCAGGATCTAGGGACAATGCATGAAAGGCATAAAACCCTCACTTTCATGTCATACAGCGGCAGCTAATAGCCACTTTTGTGCATTCCCAACTTTTGTGCATTCTATTGTAGGACGATGCTCCTGCTTCAGACATTCATTTCCATGATTAAAGTAGGTTGATCCGAGTTGATTTGGTTGTGTTACGTCACACAAAATACTTACATCGGTTGAGCTACATCGAGCGTGCTTTATGTCCAGAGGATGTAATCCTCTTCTTGACCGCAGCCTTTCGGGCCAAATCAGCTCGGATCAACCCATCACTTTAATCATGGAAATGAATGTTCGAGCAGGCATCGGCTCCATGCAGTGATCTCGGCAACAATGATGATTGATAAAAGTGGTCGTTAAAGGCACAAGAAGGGCCGCCTGTTCGTAGATGGACGACCGTGTACCGAATACGGGACTTTCCACTAGAAAACGGCAATTGTCTAAGACCCCGCGGCCATTGCTTACAAACACAAGTTCTGCTTCAATTTTACAATGGTAGAGCAATGGGCTCGGCTGGCCAACAGCACTCTTGTGTGAAAGTTTCGCGTTGTCGTCGTAACCAGCCTCAAAAAATTTTTTTGGTCGTCGTCGTCGAAGAGGTCGGACTTCAGATCCAGTTTGGCTGGTGGCGACCAGGACCTGGGATTGGCAAGCTGATCGTGAAACTTTCACACAAGGTGCTGTTGGCCAAGCCGAGCCCATTGCTCTATTCAAAACCCCACGTTTCATTGTAAAGTTTGGAGAAACAGGCACCTTTTGGTTTGTAAGCGTGATGCCATATGAAAAAGCCTTTGTTGACGTAAAAGTAGCTAGACCTTGGAGAGCCAAAGATGTAGAGGGTCGTGTTGTGTACAGCCATGCTTGCATGAATGAAAGGGTCAATGTATAATTACTTTACGGATCATCTACGAACAGGCAAGCAATACGAATTGAACGAAGTATTACC